>NW_021832258.1:20000-27500 GCF_006345805.1 Octopus sinensis | reverse complement strand
CTAAGTAACCAAATAAATGTGAATCGAGGTGGGAAATAGTACTCGAATACCGGACGTAGAGTAATATGCTTTATTGTTATTAAAGCTGCAAAGACGTCACAAAAATATCACCGAAAACTGCTACTCAGAGTTTTATGTTCTCGTTCGTCGGACAGTTTCTCAATTTAAACTGTCAGACGAAGGTGTGAAGAGAACGCTAGTAATTTTTAAATGCCGTTGAGGAAATAGACGTCGTAGGAAGAGGGAAGAACAGAAGGTATAGAGGAAGAAAGAGGGCACGAAAGAACGACAGTTAAAAGAGAAAGGAGGTATGAGCAAATAGAGAATAGATGATAGATGGAAAGGAAAGATGAAGGGAAGAATAGTGGGTATGGGCATTAAGATTAAAAATAAAGATAAGTTGCAGAAATTATTATTAGGTGAGGGGTAGATATTATTGAAAAATAGCAAAATAGTGTTTTTTACAATGCAAATGCCTGAAAACACGTTCATTAAAGGTGTTGACCAGTTTATGCTTAGAAAAGAGGATAGATGTTCGTCTGTACAAAAGAGGACAGAAAGATTTCCATTTGTCATAAGGAAATGATCTGGATAAAATTTTCCAATTTAAAGAAAAATGTCCGTTAGAGTCTTTAAGCTGGCAAATTAGCTTACTAACTCCTGTAGAATTACGCTTATGACTGTATTTAAAAGTTGAAAGATGATTCGCGATACGGATTTTCAACTCCGTAGAAGACAATCCAATATAAAAGAATTCTTTAGATTAGTGGTAATTTTGCATTGGTAAACAACATTTTTAATACGGCAGTTTCCATTGAGGATGCAAGTTTTATTCGAGCCACATTTGCAAGGACTAATATCATTGATATTATTATTCAAAGAGAGATTATCGTTAATATTATTAATGTTATTACAGTTATTAAAAGATATTCTATTACCTTTAAGAATATAGTTGTTATGCGGGGATACATTTTAAAACTGATGTAATATTTGCATTGTCCAATTAAATGGAGTCGCATGAAACGATCGTACTGCATTACTTCTGGATATCTTTGTTGCTTATTTTGATTATATATATATATACGTCACACATATTGGAGTCTTTTACATCTGTTAAAATGTCTGATGCACACTGTTGTTCATATCCTTCCTGATATGATTGATGCATTGCTCCACATTATTCATCCTGTCGGATTTATTTTGAATGCATCCATGGAAACATGTCGATGATATGAAGATATAAAGGATTTAGTCATATCTTGAACGTTTGTCTCCATTTTCACTTTTCTCTCTCTCTTTCCCTCTCTCTCTCTCTCTCTCAGTCTCTCTCTGTATATATATATATATATATATATATACAAACCGGATGTTATTTTACATCGCTGGTCAGAATGTGCTTGGCATTGTCTTAGCTATCGAATGGCGACACCCTGTCTGGCTAGGCGAGCACACAAACTTTCCCTCTGACCGGAAGGGTATCTCGTCGCAGGGTTGCCAATTTAGAGCTGAATGGACAGAATCAACGCGAAATGAAGCGTTTTTCTCAAGCACATTATACGTCACCCGATCCGGTAATCGTGTCCTTGATGATGTAGTGATCGTGAGTGCTACGTCATAACCACTAAGCCATGCGCCTTCACACACACACACACACACACACACATATATATAGTATATATATATATATATAATATATATATATATATATATATATATATGCAAATATGTACACATACGCATACAGACACATACTTATATAGATAGATAGATAGATAGATAGATAGATAGATAGATAGATAGATAGATAGATAGATAGATAGATAGATAGATAGATAACGGGAAGCTTTATGAAAATAGACAAAAGACGAAGGCAGGTGGAAAACAAACGAACAATTGTATTAGTATGGCGCTCAGGAAATATAAATAAAACAAGTCTTTAACGTTTCGAGCCTACGCTCTTCAACAGAAAGATACACAGAGAGAAAAAAAAACACAGAAAGAAGGAGAGAAAAAAAATGCGTGCAGTAGCTAACGAATCAACATGGTGATCTGATTTCGGCCAGAGGTCAAAGATCAAACATGAGACGCGAGAGCGAAATAAGGGGAGATAATAGGGTTGATAATATGGTGAAGGACCAGCTAATAGTGCGTAGGAGGGGTCTGGACGTGTGTATGTATAGGTTGGTGTAGTATTAGTAGTGTGTATAAGGGGTGTGTGTGTGTGTGTGTGTATGAGAGGAGTGTTAGTGCGTAGGATTGGTGTGGACGTGCGTATGTATGGGGTGGTGGTGTGTGTATGAGAGAGTATAAGTGCGTATGAGGGGTCTGGACGTGTGTATGTATAGGGTTGGTGTATGTATTAGTATGTATTAGTAGTATTAGTACGTAATTAGTATTATTGTTGGTGTATGTATAGTATGGCACATCATATATGATGTGATGTGTGAAGTCGTGTGGTGTAATGAGGAGAAGAGGGGGAGGAGGGGGGAGGAGGAGAGGGGAAGAGGGGGGAAGGGAGAGGAGAGGAGGGGGGAGAGAGGAGGGGGAGAAGGAAGGGAGGAGGGGGAGGAATGAGGAAAGAGGGAGAGGGGAGTGAGGGAGCAGAGGGAAGGGGAAGAGGGAAGGAGAAGAGGGAAGAAGGGAAGGGAGTAGGGGTGAAAGGATGAAGGACTGAAGAAGTAGGGTCGGGGGGAAAGGATAGGTGAGGAGGGGGGAGAGGGGGTTAGATGAGGAGGGGGGAGAGTTGAGACCAAATGGCGTATAAGAGCGAAGAGAGAAGATTAATTCCTGTTCACGGCGCAAACGGGAATCCGGATGGCCTCTGTGTAAGGACAACCGAACACAGATAGGTGTTGCAAGGAGTGACCGTGGAGCGGAAATGGCGTGAGACCGGTGTGTCGTTCGCAAGGTGGATGTCACGAAGGTGTTCCGCGAACCGGTCAGCCAAGCGGTCGTCCGTTTGTCCGATGTACAAGGAATTGCAGAGAGAGCAAGAGATGCAATAGATAATATTGCTGGAGGTGCAGGTGAAGGAGTGGATGATGGGATAGGGTCGATGGTGGGTGCTAGTGAGGCGGGTTGTGTTGGAGAGGTAAGGGCAAGTGCGGCAACGTGGGCGGGAGCAGAGGAACGAGCCGGTTTGGGAGGTAGGGTCAGGGAAGGAGCTATGGACCAAAAGGTCTCGAAAGTTGTGGGCTCGTTTGAAAGAGGGGAGGGGTCGGTTAGGGAAGAGGTGTGAAGTGGACGGGTCGGACTGGAGATGACGGAAGCTCGAAGAATGGTGCGTTTGAGACGTAGGTCGTGGGGTGGTAGTGAGGGGAAAAGGGAGCGGGAGACTACAGGCGGGTTCGGGGAGAGAGAGTAGATACACGGTCCACGGACCGTGCTCTGGCAAGGGCGGTGTGGATAGTGGTGAGGGGGTATCCCGTCGGTGAAGTGGTGAGCCATACGTTGAGACTGAGTCTCAAAGTCATGGTCGTCACTACAGAGCCTACGTAGACGGAGGAATTGGGAATAGGGGATGGAAAGCTTGGTGTGTTCTGGGTGGGAGGAAGAGAAGTTGAGGTATGAGTGTGAGTCTGTGTGTTTGTAGTGAATGGAGGTGGTAAGAGTGGAGTGAAGAATGCTAACCGAAATGTCGAGGAAGGAGACAGAGGTGTTGGAGATAGTGGAAGTGAAGTGGAGGGCTGGATGGAAAGATTGGACGAAAGAGAGGAAGGAATCTAGATGTTCACGGGAGAGTGAGGTGGCACCGATAATGTCGTCGATGTAACGACCATATAGTTCGGGAGTGGGACCAGTGAGATAGATAGATTGACTGATTTATTGATAGATAGGTAGATACATACATACATACATACATACATACATACATACATACATACATACATACATACATACATACATACATACATACATACATACATACTCACATACATGTGTGTTTGTGTGTCAAAGTAAATGTAGTTATCACAATGAAATTTACTCTCATCTCTATTCGGTTCGATTTATTTCTAAACCTTCATATATTGAAGTCGATAAATTTACTTCAGACTCTTGTCATCTCAACCCTGTAAAAATAATAAAAGAGCCTTCTGACTAATCAAAAGATCATTCGGTTGACGCGCTATTTTCCCGTATAGTTGACAGTGGCTAGATAAGCGAATTAGTTAAGTTTGATTTCACAAGCGCCATGACAGTTAATGATCAGTGAATGTGATCGATAGGCTATTAGAAAGAATTGCTTAGTTTCATTGACGAACAAGCATTTTTGCGAGAAGGATCGTTGATCATTTCTTCAACAATAAACCAAAGGATGGATGGATTTGCTTTCTTAGAAGCTTACAGAAGGGCATGAAAGAATGGAAATAGTTTTATGGGCGGCTGAGGTGTTACAAACGTCACAGCGGCAAAGGCATTATATTAACTGCAACAGGTGTAAGGTACCTAATTAGAAGCGGATAATTTCGCATAGTAATTACACCAAATTTCTTGGTATTAGAAGTGAAGACAGAGGAGTTTAGAGATTACCTGGGCCTCGTACCTCATCGAGAAGAAAAATCCTTCAAAAGAATATATACATACCTACATGCATACAGACGCACATACTTATAGAGTTTGCCAGCAGGTCATTCTTATTCCCCACATTCTAACATGCAAGAGAGATTGGAAGAGGATTCTCTCATAGTATTCTTGATGCAGTAGCTTCTTGTAGCAAGTTGCATTGAATTTCTTTTCTTGAAATATGGGATCAAATATTTAAGTTGACGTCTATTTTCTTTTCTGTTTTTTTTTTGTGTAATTACCATTGCGCATATAGAATATATTTTATATTTGACATCATCCCTAGTACATAATCCTAGTACAGGATGAAAGGCAAAGTCGACCTTAGTGGAATTTGAACTCAGAGCGTAACGGCGAACGAAATACCGCTAAACATTTCGCCCGGCGTCCAAACGTTTCTTATTTCTTTATTGCCCACAGGGGGCTAAACATAGCGAGGACAAACAAGGACACACAAAGGGATTACGTCGATTACATCGACCACAGTGCGCAACTGGTACTTAATTTATCGACCCCGAAAGGATGAAAAGCAAAGTCGACCTCAGCAGAATTTGAATTCAGAATGTAAAGACAGACGAAATACCTATTTCTTTACTACCCACAAGGGGCTAAACACAGAGAGGACAAACAAGGACAGACAAACGGATTAAGTCGATTATATCGACCCCAGTGCGTAACTGGTACTTATTTAATCGACCCCGAAAGGATGAAAGGCAAAGTCGACCTCGGCAGAATTTGAACTCAGAACGTAAAGACATACGAAATACCGCTAAGCATTTCGCCCGGCGTGCTAATGTTTCTGCCAGCTCGCTACCTAAGGATTACTCAATTTTGCTGTCTGAATGTACTTCAACTACGTGGAAAGAATTATTTTGCTCAAGAACACAACGCATCCAGTTCTCGAAACAAAACACTCTTACGATCACGAGTGCAACACCTTAATCACAAATCCACGCACTTCCACGGTTAAAAAACGAAATTCATTATTTTTCGGTCTTGCTAGGACGAACTTTATTACATCACCGGAAACAAGTGCGGAAGAATTATCGCTCCCAAGTTAAAATCAATCGACCATGTTTGCGTTCCTAACTGGCACATACAGTTGCACATTAGCATAATAAACAGGATAGATATTATAGCATATCCAAAAGCGCTGCATAAATAAATGTAACCACATATTATAGTCACAGTGAATTTGTGGAGCTGACGCTAACACAAACATGTCTATTCATATAAATGATAAAGATATCACCACTACCATTACTATACATGATAGAGTAGGATATTTAGCATCTCGCCGTCCATTTATCACCCTTAAATATCACATGCGTAATTTTTCTATTATCCCAAAACACAAATTAATCAACCAAACAAACAATGAATTAGTTAGCAAAGCATAATCTGGATTTTATTATAGTTAAAAATGAAATATGTTAAAACGCTTCCCTTATCGAACAATTGTGTGTGTGTAATGGTATGGTAGTCTAATAGTATGATATAGTGGAGTTGGCGTCGAATAACATTGTAAATTCTTCCAGTTCGATATTATTGATTTTTATACACCCATTGACTAAACCTCTTGCCAAGGCTTTAGTGTTCACCAAAACCATCCTGCGCATTAGTGAGTCTCATATTAAAATAATTATGCACGCAAGAAGAATTAGTTTGTTTTTTGAGAATTCATCGTGGGTTAAAAGAAGAACAAAGAGACGTTTTTTCATATTTTCATGGAAGCATACGAAGGGATAAATGGTGCGAAATTTTATTTTAGACCGCTTGCATAAGGAAAATGTTCCGTCTTATAAGAAAACTTGGAGAAGAACGAAAGCCTCTTAATTTCTCGCACATTATAAGTGGCTGTCATTTTGTTGTATCTCGGAAAGGTTGTTATACCAATAATACACACATGGACTGGTTCGATTTCACTTCTATTATCATTAATCAATTCGCTAATATTTAACTAGTTATATAATTGCTTCTTTGGTTAATCATTCGGTCAAACAACTAATAAGTAAGGTCTGTCAAAGCCCTTTCATCCTCATTCGTGACCTCATTAATGACATGTCCTCTCTATTCCAGATTTGTGTTTCCTGGTTTACAGATTCTATGTTTATATATTTATACAAATGTAATGGACAGTGTATGGGCGTGTGTGTGTGAGAGAGAGATAGTGTGTGTGTGTGTGTGTGTGTGTGTGTGTGTGTGTGTGTGTGTGTGTGAGGAAGTGCATGTACTCGCATGTGTGTTCAACGTGCGTCGCTTTGTGTAAGTGTATGGATTTTGCGATAAGGTATTCGTGGTTAAACATTTATTTTCTTATGGTTAGTGTCTTAATATTTTTGAGTAGTCTGCTCCTGTGTTGATGTGTGCTGGTGTATGAGCGTGCGCGACTGAACACCCAACAGCGATCACTTTATTTATTTGGGGACATGGTTCGAAATAAATCACAATTTAGTAACACATCTTTCATTCCAATAACGCAAAGGAATTAAGAATAATTTACCTGACTACTAATGAACTATACGTCCTACAGTCATGCAACGAAATGGCCATCATTACACTCGTAAGATATCTCATAAAATTGCTAGTGATATATGTCAGAACTTACAATTCATAACAATCTTTTATAGACAAGGGCAACACTGAGTGTTGCCCTCATCGATAATGAAAACGACTTTATATTAATAAAATTCCAGTCACCCGTTCAATACTCGCTTCTAGATTTGATTCTTAATATTGTTATGAATATCTCTACATTCTTCTTCACGTCATTAGGAGTTCTCATGAATATTATCAGGCAGTATTCATTGACAGCTTTTCACATGAATTACGCATACCTATTTCAAAGTTGAAATATTTTGTGGTATAATCCAGCCTGTAGTTCAAATATAAGGATGACTATTACCAATCAATTCCTAATTTAACTTCTCTTCACTT
>NW_021832258.1:7500-17500 GCF_006345805.1 Octopus sinensis | reverse complement strand
GATTTCTGGCTTTCGAACGTTCTAGAATATTCCATACGTTTTCAATAGGGTTGTGATCTGGGCTTTGAGCAGGCCAATCCATAACAATAAACTTTTCAGCCTTAAGGAAGTTCATGACCACCTTAGCTTTGTGACATGGGGCATTGTCCTGCATGAATATGGGTGGTCGCTTAGTTGAATTTCTCAGCACAGGCAAGACATGATCTGTTACAAGTTGTTTATAAACTCCTGCATTTACCTTCCCATGTAATCGCACCAAAGGGCCCACACCATCTCCAGATATCATTCCCCAAACCATGACACTTCCTCCACCGAATCTAACACTAGTCTTAAGGCATTTAGGCGACAATTTTTCACCTACTTTTCTACGAACGTACCTTTTCCCATCTGAGCCAAATAGCATAAACTTAGATTCATCACTGAAATGCACCGTTTGCCATTTTTCTTGAGACCACACCACATGTTTGGTTGCAAAGGTAAGACGACACTTTTTATTCTTGGACCTGATCAGTGGCTTCACTGCAGGTGCTCTTGCTTGTAGGTCATGTTCAACTAAACGACGAGACACAGTTTTCGAGATAAAGTTTTCTTCAATACAATGCTCATTATCCGAGAAACAGCAGCAGCAGTTTTAATTCTGTCCTTTTTAACCAACTTTACCATAGCACGATCTTCTCTCTTGGTCGTTTTTCTTGGCCTACCTGTAAACTTTCTTGCTTCACACGAACCACAATCATCGTAGACCTTACGAATACCGTGTACAACACTTTTTGACTTGTTAACAATCTTTGCAATAGATCCAATACTTAAATTATCCTTCCTTCGAAGCTTAATAAGTGGCATTATATTAACAAAGTATACTGCACATATTCTTACTAATGTTTAGTAAACGAACCGTCACGTAAACAAATTCAAAACATTAGAGCCCGCCGGTTAAATATACTAAAACACGGTGTAACAGCAACCGTTCTGATCATTTTGACCACCATGGGTTTTGCAGTAAATCACTAAATCATCCATAACTTTTGTATTATCGTCTCAAATTACACCAAAATCTCAGGCAATAACAAATAATATTGTATTTATTGTCTGTAAAAATTATAGAATATAAAACAACTTTGATAAAAAATTATATCTACTTTTCTGACGAAAACATTGCCGTTCTGAACATTTTGGCCTCAACTGTATGTATATATATTTTTATATATATATCCATGCATATATACATACACACGCACATAAATATACATACACACACATATATATACATACCTATATATATATATATATATTATATATATATATATATATATATATATATATATATATTATATATATATATATATATATGTATGTATGTATGTATGTATTTATGTATGTATGTATGTATGCATCTATGTGTGTATGTATGTATGTATGTATGTATGTATGCATGTATACGACAGGCTTCTTTCAGTTTCCGTCTACCAAATCCACTGACAAGGCTTTGGTGGTCCGAGGCTATAGCAGAACACACTTGTCCAAGCTGCCATGCAATCCTGAAATTTTGGATTCCTATGTCTTCATTACTGCGATTGTTTTTGGCCATTTTTAAAATGATTTTTAGCGAAGAATATGATCGTCATTAGGATATGACACTGGAGGAAGCAATTGCTGCAAATTCTCCAAAACAAGTAAAAAAAAATCTGTTTGCACATCTGCCCATTCGGGGTTAGTAGCTTCAAAGCTACATACTAGCTTAAAAGCTACCTGATAGGGTGGGTTTTAAGCTTATATATATATATATATATATATATATATATATATATATATAGATATATATATATATATAGGAAGAATTAACAAACAAAAAACAAAAGACGAAAACAGGTGGTGTAGACAACAAACCGATGTAGTAGTATAACGCTCAGGAAATGAAAATGCCTTTAACGTTTCGAGCCTACGCTCTTCCACAGAGAGAAACACAGAAAGAAACAAGGTGATAAAATAAATAATGTGTAGTGGCTAGTGAACGCCGGGCAGAAGTGTCATATATATATATGTGTGTGTGTGTGTATGTGTGTGTGTGTGTGTGTGTGTGTTTACACACACAAAGGTGAAGGCGCTGGTGCCATGCCTCTCCCTTAGATAATATCTATAGCGTGGAGAGGGACCACTGGTTTCATGGGTGACTGTTGGTCTTCCATAAACAACCTTACCCGGACCTATGCCTCTAAGGGGAACTTTCTAGGTGCAATCCCACGGTTATTCATGACCAAAGGGGTTCTTTAACCGTTATACACACTAACGCACACGCATATACGCCAAGGTGATAACATCTTTCTGATAAATGTATATATGCTTGTGTATATGTGCATGTATGTTCATGTATGTGTGTGTGCATAATCGTATATGATTGTAAATGCGTTCGTGTTCGTTTGAGTGTACGTAGGCGTGTGTGAAAATTTGGCAAAGGCGTTAAAATCGACTCCACCAGAATCAATCAATGATTTAATACGTGTATATATAAACAACCAAGACAGAAGACGAAAATACGAAAATACGGCTAAGTTTTAGGTGTGTTCTGTTCTGTATCGAGTCTACACGATCGAAACACACCTTAATTTTTTGTTTTTTATTTGTGAATTTTTATGCAATTTTTAATATTTTTATAGGCTTGTTTAAATATTTATTTATCTTGTTTGTTAAATTGTATTTTTATTTCTTTAATTTTTGCTTTTTATTTCATTTTTCTTCTTACACGATGCTTTTCTTGTTTCAATCGTTTTTCTTCTTTATTTTGACACTCTTTCACTTTCTTAATTATTAATTAATTATTAATTTTTTTTTTTTTTTTGCAAAAGCATATAGTAGTAATTAGATTAATGTGTGGTAGGAAAAGAAAAATAAATCATAAAATATTGTTATTGTTGTCGTGGTAGTTTTGGGGGGTGTTGGGGCAGGGTGGAAAAATAATGAAGATTATGAGAAAGAATAATTACTCAGATTTCCCATAACACTCGAGTAAAAAATAACCAGCCTTGTTAGCTTCCACACCAATATACAGAATGGAATAAGGCGACGAGTTCGTCGAATCGTTAGTGAGCCAAGCAAACTGCTTAGTGGTATTTCGACTGTCTTTACGTTCTGAGGTCGACAATGCCTTCCATCATCGATAAAGTGAGGTCGATAAAGATGTAATCGACTTACCCCCACTCGCAGAATTGCTGGGCATGTGCCAAAATACGAACCAGTTGAGCACTGGTGTCAAACTTCTCTCTTACCAAAATTGCAGTACTTCTTCCTCCGTTAGGAATGATTAACATAAGAACTGTTTTCAATGTGAATTATACCATAAGGCATGTGACCTAGTTTTCAGGGCTGAAAATGAGTAGCGGATGAGTATTTTGCACAAATTCTTTCTTCCTGTAGCCTCACTGTACCTCTGTGAAAGGGCCGTTCGGCTATGTCTGCACATGACTAACGGGCCACTTGCAACAATAAACAAAAGCATTGTACATGATACCAAGTCATTGTAACATGAATGACAGCTATGATGAATTATTTCTATCAAACTGATTCAGGATCTGTGTAGTTCCTGTACTACTTCGGAGAGGAGGTGCTGTTCTCGGAGGAGTCTATTACACAACATTGATGTAATCTATATCTCTTTGTTTATATCCTGGTAACTTCGTCGGCCCCAGCTCGTATCCGAACATTGAGTTCGTCAGTTTCTATTCAGCCTCCTCGGCTGATGTTTGTGCCGAATATGATTTTGGAGTCCAAGTCGGTGGTGAAAGAGTTGTGGGCAGAATTCACACAAGATGGTCGCTGCGGGTTGATCTTGAAGACGTTTCTTTCTTCTTTGGGTTTTACCTTCTCATTCTGTAGTCTGTTCTGCTCGAATGTACTGGCTCTATTGAGGACAGCAGTCCTCCAGGCTGTCCTATTCCCCTGGGGATGGTTTGATGTTAGTTTCAGCCAGGTTCCGCTTGAGTTGGTCTTTAAACCTCGTTGTTCCACAGGGTGAAAAATGAAAGGGCCGTTCGGCTATGTCTTCACATGACTAACGGGCCACCTACAACAATAAACAAAAGCATCGTACATGATACCAAGTCATTGTAACATATGAATTACAGCTATGATGAATTATTTCTCTCGAACTCATACAGGATCTGAGTAGTTCCTGTAATATTTCGGAGAGGTGGTCCTGTTATCGGAGGAGTCTATTACACAACATTGATGTAATTTCTCTCTCATTGCTTATATCCTGGTAACATAGCAGTTAGGCAAATAGACAGATGAAGTACCAGTCTTTAAAAACTTTAACTCGAGTATATTTTCAGTTCCTTAACAGCAGTCATAGCTGCGCCACATTATTTCGGTTTCAAATCTCGCCGGAGATTAACAGCCGTTAGCAACATTCATTAGAACATGATGAAAATATGCATATATTCCGAAAGAAGTTCAATGCATTTTATGTTGTCTGAGATATGAGGCAACGCACAAACAGAGATAGGAGACACACAATGGAAACTTGTCATAAAGAACACAAAGAATCCGGATTTCGAATGTTTCCACCGATTGGCGTGTCTTGTCCAATCGATAAACGCATATCAATGAAAGAGAATGGAAAAAAATAGTTTGTAAATTCAATAATCTAGAAATAGAAATAATAGGAAAATGGAATATGGACAGAGAACATTATTTTTGTGCGGCATTTAATAATAAAAAAGTTGAAACATAAAGTTTGAAGAACAACTATCCATAAGTTAGTTAAATTAAAATCCAGTCTGGGCCGCCACATATTTGGTCTTTCTATCAACCTTCATCATCATCATCATCATCATCATGAAGGGGAAGCTATAGTAAAGGTGATGGTGAAGAGGATAGTATTGATCCTGCCCTTTTCCATGCTCTTCTCTTATTGATTACAAGTCTTCGATGGAGAGATATCGAAGTTTTATGAGGATTTGTGAGTGAAGCAGACCATATGATTAGATCAGCCGTTTTGTATTTATTGCTTATTATTTCATTGTTTAGGTTATTTTTTTTTATTTTTTTAGTTATATTCTTTATTTTTCTTTTCTTTTCATTTTTTTTTCAGAGATTCGTCCGCATGTTACAACTTCTGTCTTGCTCAAACGAATATTTCGTTTGTTTGTTAGTTTAAGTGATTGATTTTCTTTGTGTCGTTCTTGTTGCTGTTGTTGTTAGTCTTGGATGTTTTCTGAAACAATCTTTTTTTTTTCTATTACATTTCTCTCTTTTTTCTTTTAGATTTCGTTATATGATTTTTCGTTTTAACTTCGTTTATGGTTGTATGGTTGTCTGATAATGCTGATATGGTTTCTGAGGATTGTACGATTGGTGTACTTCATATGGCTATTCTGTGAAATGTTTGACTGAATGAATGAATATAAGTGCAAAGACAAAGGCGTATGATATGAAAAACCAAATTCTTTGTATTACATAAAACACATTTTTTTTGCAATAATTTCAATATTATCGTATTTCCCATTTGTTCCAACTAAAACCTGGAATTTAGCGATAGCAGCCACTTCATAGTTTCTGGTTCCATCCAGTTAAGTCCAACAGTGAAATCATAAATAATAATGAGATGAAGAGTATTGAAAATGCTAATAATTTCAAACTTTGGTAAAAGTTTTCAGTTGTTTCACGAGGGTTTATCATTTTCAACAAGTTTTCACCGAACAAACGGGATCAACTCTAAAAGGTTGCCCATAAAGTGTAAAAGTGACTGGAATTTTTACAGGAGTTCTGCAGCTATTGATCTTAATAATAATAATAATAATAATAATAATAATAATAATAATAATAATAATAATATTAATAATAATAATAATAATAATAATAATGATAAGAAGAAAAAGAAGAAGAAAAAGAAGAAGAACAACAACAACAACAATTACAATAATAATAATAATAATAATAATAATAATAATAATAATAGATGACATGATGCAGTACCAGACAGTGGCTCTCATGGCTTCTGATCTTAACTGATTGGAAGTGTTATCATGTACCTTGTTTTGTCTTGGTATAAAAGATGGGCTACAGCAAATATTCTGCTCAATACCACAGATTTGCTTGTCACTTGTTTGACCTTAACCAGTTGACCATGTGCCTTAGTGGTTGACGATATGTGCATCTATAATCACGAGCAGAAGTAGTGGGAAAGTATCATAGCCGTGTGTTGAGAGGGATTCTTTGGGGTTTGAATAATTCACCTCTGGAAACATGGGTGGTTCTTTCAACATCCTTAAACAACCCTTATTCAGGGACCTTTTGAGCGGGATGGGCTACTCTACCACAAGAGAATTCTTACTGGGCCCCACCTGCAAGGTCATGCGCTGTTTATCTTGATATGAGATCACTATGTTGCGCACATATGGCTGTGATGCATGTGCCTGGTGTACCCTTATCAGATGGGTAGTCATGATGGGTATACTGGGCTTCGTATATTTTACCCCAGTGTCGCTTTGATTGAATGCACTACTCTCGCATGATGATGATAATGATGATGATAATGATGATGATGATGATGACGATGACGATGATGATGATGATGATGATGATGATGATGATGATGATGATGATGATGATGATGATGACGATGACGATGATGATGATGATGAAGATGAAGATAATAATAATAATAATAATAATAATAATAATAATAATAATAATAATAATGATAATAATAATAATAATAATAATAATAATAATAATAATAATAATAATAATAAAAGTTTTAGGCAACAAAAAAGAAAAATTAAAACAGCACACCAAATCCTTTGTCCTATGGTTAATCTGGAAGCACGTCCCTCAAGGGAGAGCTAGGCGTTAGGTCGAAAAGTCATCCACTGGCACAAACTCTTCTCCAAATACTAACTTGGATGGTCACTTGAACAGGAACAGCACCAACTCTATCACTCCGACTTCACCACCACAGCCGCCACAAACAGAAAAAGATTAAGCAAGAGGATCCAATACACACGCGAAGATTATAAAGAAATAATATACGCTTATTATTACGCATTAGGTTGGCTATATCAAGAGAGACATACCGCAAACTCTTAAGAAAAATGGAGAACAGGAAATCAAGATAGTAAACCCTGTTTAGGTGAAAACAAGTTTGCAAATGTGAGGAGGGATATCCTCTGAAATAATAGACTCACAGATACTGAAATATTCGCGATAAATCACGCAGAATATTGCCTAAATATTAGAAAAAAAAGAAAGGAAGATTCCAATGGAAAGAATAGGCTACGACGAATCTTAATTGAAAGACTCTCATCTGATCAAATTTCACAAAGGCCTGAATAAATAAGAAATTCTATTGAATCTGATAAAGTAGCAAAAAAAATTGTATCTGAACATCACGCATATACTGAAGAGTACAGTGAATTTCTAATAGAAATGATTCAGAAAATTTAGAATAAGCTTGAAATTACAAGACATACAGGTATAAAGGATAGAGAACCACTTCATAAACTCTTAAATACAACCAAAAATATTTTTAAAAAAGCAAAAAGCTAATTAAAATTGACAAGTATGTAACAAAAAGAATCATACAAGCATTAAAACCTGATCTCAGTTACATGAAATTAACTAAATGAAATTGCTAAGGCAATTGAAACCAGTTGTATGCCTCGAAATAAACGAGGAAAACCTGATTTGGGAAATATCAATGTTAGATGAAATAATCTCTGAAAATTATGTAAGATCCAAAAGAGAATGAAAGATGATGAGAGAGTATGAATTTTCATCAAGGCAAGAACTTATATCAACAGAAATTCCAAGTAGAAGCTCAAAGAATACGAAGATTTGAGAAGAGGAACAAGTTTTACAAGAAAAATAAGTTGTTTACATCCAATGCGAAAACATTTTACAGAGAAATAAGGAAGGAGAAAGATAAACATCGAAGACCCCTATCTTCCATGGAAGAAGTGAAAAACGTTTGGGAAAAGGTTTGGGGTGATGAGAAGGTATAGAAGGAAAACGCAAATTGGATTATAGGCAGAGGATCTGAGCCAAGATTTACAAGAACAAGCGTAGGATGACATGGTAGTGGAGGTGGTGGTGGTGGAGACTGGTAGAAGTGGTGGTGGTAGAAGTGGTGGTGGTAGAGGTGGCGGTAGTGATGGTGGTGGTGGTGGTGGTGGTGGTAGTGGTGGTGACGGTGGTAGAGTTTGTGGTATTGGTGATGGTGGTGACAGTGGTAGAGGTGGTGACAATGGTAGTGGTGGTGGTGGTGATGACAGTGGTGGTGATGATGGTGACAGTGATGGAGGTGGTGGTGGTGGTGACAGTGGTGGTGGTTGTGGCGGTGGGGTGGAGGTTTTCGTAGTGATGATGGGGGTGATTTTGGTGGTGGTTGTGGTGGGGTGGTGGTTTTGGTGGTGATGATGGTGGCGGTTGTGGTACTGTGGTGGTTTTGGTGGTGATAATGGCGGTAGTTGTGGTGGGGTGGTGGTTTTAGTGGAGGGATGGTGGTGGGGTTGGCGGGGGTGGTTTTGGTGGTGATGATAGCGGTAGTGGTCGTGGGGTGGAGGTTTTGGTGGTGAGATGGCGATGGTGATGATGGCGGTGGTGATGATGGCGGTGGTGGTGGGTGGTAGGGTGGTGGGGTGGTAGGGTGGTGGTTTTGGTGGTGATGATGGCGGTGGTGGAACTGTGGTGGTTTTGGAGGTGATCATGGCGGTGGGGGGGTTGGCGGGGAGGGTTGGTGGTGATGATAGCGGTGGTGGTCGTGGGGTGGTGGTTTTGGTGGTGATGATAGCGGTGGTTGTGGTGGGGGGATGATGGCGGTGGTGGTGGTGGAGTATGCATGCATGTATGTATGTATACATGTATGCATGTATTTATGCATGTGTGTATTATGTATGTATGTATGTATGTATGTATGTATGTATGTGTGTTTTATGTATGTATGTATGTATCTATGTGTACATTTATGTAAGTATCTATATATTTGTGTGTCATTGTGTTTGTTTTTGTTGCACCACAACCACCAATGTTGCTTTGTTTACATGCCCGTAATCTAGCGGTTCGGCAGAAGTATCTGACACAATAAGTACCTATCTTTAAATATATATATATATATATATATATATATATATATATGTATATAAATTACTGCGATCAATTTCTTCAACTAGTCCCTTGAGGCACTGCTCCCAGCATGGCACAGTCCGATGACTGAAACTAATCGAATATATCACTTTGTTTGACAACGGCTCAATCAGAATCGCTTGGGATGGCCATGACTGTTCAAACTGAGAATGGGGGGGGGGAGAAGTAAACATTTAAAAGCAAAAGAATAAAAAAAAGCAAAGGAACAACGCAGATGACTGCTTGTTGAGAGACGAGCAAAACATTGTCCAGAAGTGAGTGACGAAACTGTCAAGAAGCAAGAATATTTCAAACTGAAATGAGCAAAATGCGTGACGTGAGAGTCGAATCAATACCAGTAATAAATGAAGTACTCCAATGCTAAGTACTAACTGGCGTTGGCGATGGTGGTCGTGGTCGTGGTCGTGGTCGTGGTCGTGGTCGTGGTCGTGGTCGTGGTCGTGGCAGCAGTGGCATTAGTAGTAGCAGCAGTAGGAGTGGTTGTCGTTGTTGTATTATTGGGTCATCCCATAAATAATGCTGTTTTTACAATTGCATGAACTAAAAGTCGGAGGAGGGCGGGATAAACTACCTGCATCAACGTGCTATAACAGAAAGTAGTAATTTTACCTTGTATTTATTCTTAGTGCAAGTTTTGAAGAGTACAGTTATTTTTTCGAAGCTAAAATGAAAGTGATAAAGGAGCATATTCAGCATATTTTGTTTTATGAGTTCAATAAGGGCAACAGCGCAACGGAAAGAGCGAAGAATATTAATGCAGTATATGGGAACTGGACAATAAGTTTAAGCCAGTGTCAATGGTGGTTCCAGAAATTCCGAGCCGGAAACTACAGCCAAGAAGATGGTCCTCGTTCTGGAAGAT
>NW_021832258.1:0-2500 GCF_006345805.1 Octopus sinensis | reverse complement strand
CGCACTGTTGTATGTATGTATGTATGTATGTATGTATGTGTGTGTGTGTGTGTGTGTGTGTGTGTATGTGTGTGTGTGTGTGTGTGTGTGTGTGTGTGTGTGTGTGCGTGTGTATAGAGACATCCATGCTTATACATTTGTGCGTGCATGTTAAATGACAGTTATTTTAAGAGTAGCAAAATAACAACCGACCACTTTCCGGTGTAAGCTACACTACCCTGAGAGTACAGTCAAATTTATTGTGAAGATCGTGTTGAAAGGAACGGGACATAATGTTTCACCTGACGACATACTTTGAGCAGACTGACTGCATAAAATATTAAGTGAAAATGGAATTCCAAATCAAGAGAAACTCATTTTAAGATGCGTACATTTGTGTACGCATGTGTGCACAGGAGGTCTGATTAAAGGGTATCAAGATTGTTGGTATAGTAACAGAAAAGACACTTGGCACATAATGACCTTGAACTCTGTCGTGCATGCACACTAAGTTACAACGTTCTTGCTCACATCCGTTGTTAATAGCAGAGTCTGGGAGTAAAGTGTGTAGAGTGAGAACGTCTCAAAAAGAAGACCGGGTTTCAATCACGCAGGGTCTCTTTGGTTGTGTCATGGAAAACGAAAACATTTTGAAAAGAACCATAACGGATGAAGAATTGTGGGGTTATGACCGCGAGCCCGAAACGAAGGCAGAAATCAAATCCTACTTGAAGGAAACAAGATTTTAAGACGTCGTTGAAACCCAATAAAATGCAACGAGTCAGCTGCTCGGTATCCCAAAAAAGGAATTCCAGTAAACTTCAATCAATGGAAACGACACCTAGATAAAGTGTTCGAATTCAGCAGGGGTCTACTTCGAAAGAGATTAAATGCCAAATTGATATGTTGTGTTTTCCTTTTGCAGCACTAGATCCTTTTTGATCAAACTTCGTATATGTTAGTGCAAAGGTGGATCTGTTTATCTTGTCAGTTAAATGAATTCTCTGTGTGCACGTATGTTTGTATTATTTAAGCCTCTATGTATCTATGTATGCATGAATATGTGCGTAGACGTGTATCTTCCTTGTAGAATACGTATAATCTTTAGTATATGTATTTATGAGTACGCGTGTGTATGTTCTCTTTTTAATTTAGAGTAAAATTTAACCAACCACCTACTTGGAAGCAATGTTGTGAAGGAAAGCATCAGGTTTGTTGAGTATCCTTTAAGATTTAAGAAGGCCTTGCAGATTTTTATTACCCTTGATATGTAGCATATGAATAAAGGATTTGGGTTCTCTTCTCAAGATCCCAACATCAGTTATACTTTATTCCAGACGAGTTGGTATGTACCCTGTTGCTCCAATAATAATGGGCATGAAACTAAAAGTGAATCTGGGATACTGAATTTGAAAACTCCCAATCAATTGTCCATAAATGTCCTCTTTTTTTGTATGTATGTATGTATGTATGTATGTATGTATGTATGTATTCATGTATGTATTCATGTATGTATGTATGTGTAAGAATGTATGTATGAATATACATACGCATGAATTTATGTATGTATGGACCTATACATGTATATATATATATGTACATGTGTAGATAGGTAGGCATATATATCTGTACATAAGTATTTGTATACGTATGTGCGTAGGTGTGTGTACACGTAAGCGATATGTCTATAGAAACATGTATCAGTGAATTCATTTTACCACACACACACACACACACGCATATGTATGCATATATATATATAAATATATATATACATATCTGATAAGTTTTTAGCCTTGAAATCTTATACCTTCTTGTACCATGTTTTGTTTTTTGAGGCTCAAGACTTTTCATACACACCTCGTATATATTATCTACAGATTATTATATATCTATATATAATATATATATATATATACATACATACATACAAACATACATACATACATACATACATACATACATACATACTACATACATACATACATACATACATACATACATACATACAATATATATGCACACAAATTAATGCGTGTGCGTGTGTGTGTGTGTGTCCACTTATGTACGTCTACCGTTGATATTTCGTATTCTATATATTATAGAAGCAGAGACGATATTCTATTAAACAGGTGATACCGTACAAAATCGCAATTGTGTCAATAATTTAGTTGTAAGCGTTCCACCTGCTCTGTATGTATTATGTGTGTGTAAATGTGTGTGAGTGTCTGTCTCTCTATATGTCTATGTAGATGTGTATCTGTGTGTGGTTTCTAGAATATATTTATACATGTTGTTTCGTTCATCGGAATGTTTGTTTACACTTGTGTATAATATATGGCGATGTGCGAGGCGAGCACAATAGAGTACGTATATATATATATATATATATATATATATATATGTGTGTGTGTGTGTGTGTATGTGTGTGTGTGGTGTGTGTGTGTGTGTGTGAATGCATATGTAATGTATAAATATATGTATATACACACACATATATATATATTATCTAGTATAGGTT
>NW_021832257.1:57500-61737 GCF_006345805.1 Octopus sinensis | reverse complement strand
GGATGGTGGTCTTGTTCATAGTCTACTGGATTGAGCCAGATTTTCAAGGCTGAAAGAGCAATATCTATCTCTTGCCCACGGGATCAATAAAGGGATTAAGTCGATTACAGACAAGGAATTAAGTCGATTACATTGACCCCAGTGTGTAACTGGTACTTATTTAATTGACCCCCAAAAAGATGAAAGGCAAATTCGACCTCAGCAGAATTTGAATTCAGAACGAAATACCGGTAGCAGAAGTACCACTAAGCGTTTTGGCCAGCGTGCTAACAATTCTGCCAGCTTGCTGAAATTTTGAACCACGGGCATATGGCATAGTGGCTAAGAGCGCGGGCTACTAACCCCAAGATTCCGAGTTCAATTCCAGGCAATGACCTGAATAATAATAATAATAATAACAATAACATTGAAAAATACCTTAGGAATGAGAACCCAGGTTTTAAATTTCCCTAAGACACCTGATGAAGGCTGGAGGGTGTATCAGCCGAAACGTTTAGTTAACAACAAACAAGATGTGGACAAATATCCGTCACATGTAAATAATGTAAATAATGTAAATAATGTAAAGAAGACTGAAGTCATGATCCCTGCATGATCGTATCGTTGGGTGATGTACTTCTAGATACACTGTGTCTCAGTAAAAGTCTGCTTGGTCATGGCCGGAACGCCTTTCGTTATTCGTAGGCCTGGAGTACTAACGAAAACAGAACCAAATGACTTACACTGTCAGACAAACCCAGTAGCGATGAAGATGATGATGATGATGATGATGGTGGGGGGTAGTGGTTGCAGTGGTGGTGGTGGTGATGGTGTCTGTCATTGCTCTCTGATTCCTTTTCGCCATTCCGGCTCCATCCTTATCACAATGTCATTTTTACACCATCAAAGCACTTGAAAGTATAAGAACAGAAAAAATCTTAATGTATAGTTTTGCTGTATAGTTTTGTTTTATGTGTGCGTAATCTTTGAGTGTGTATAATCTATCATCATCATCGTCTTCACCATCATTGTCATTGTCCTCATTTAACGTCCACTTCTCCACATTTGCTTTGGTCTGACAGGATTTGTTGAGGTAGATTTCCTACTGCCAAATGCCTTTCCTGTCGCCTGCCCTCACCTCTTTGCAAGTGATGTTAAAATTTCACTTGGTCAGGCAGGTTTTCCACAGGAGACTGGAAATAACAAACATCACTTCTATGATAGTGATGCTTATTTGCAACCATCGAGTCAAGATCACACACAAACCATCGAGTCAAGGATACACAGAAACAATCGAGTCAAAGTTACACACAGACCATCGAGTCAAGGTTACACACAAACCATCGAGTCAAGATTACACACAAACCATCGAGTCAAGGTTACACACAAACCACCGAGTCAAGGTTACACACAAACCATCGTCAAGGTTACACACAAACCATCGAGTCAAAATAGCACACAAACCATCGAGTCAAGGTAACACAAAAACCATCAAGTCAAGGTTACACACAAACCATCGAGTCAAAATAACACACAAACCATCAAGTCAAGATAACACACAAGCCATTCTCGTATGTAATGTGTGTGTGCGTGTGTGTGTGCACATTCAAACGCATGGGCATGGCCGACTAATTAACAAGTTACCTTCACAATCCTGATACCTTGATATGTACTGGGGTCAATTTGATTAGCCAAATACTCCAAGGTGGTGCCCCAGCATGGCCACAGTCCAATGAGTGAAGCAAGTAAAAAAATAAAAGAATGCACAGAGCATTGTGAAACAGTTGAGTGCTTTCAAACACCACCCTTTTACCTCATATTTCAACATTTTAGTGTTAAAAAGCCTTGTTTATCAAGAAAAAAATGGAGGCCATACTTTGCTCTGATTTATACAAATATGAGTGGAATATGTAGTTCAGGAAGTACTGCATGTGCAGACTGAAGATAGTGTTATATTAGCTTATATAACGGCTCTTATCTATTGTTGGTAGAAGGATTTTATTTGTCAATAAAAATAGCCTCCTTAAACCTGAAGTTTCCTATATTCCAGTCTATTGTTGTTTTGATGGTAATAAATCCTTGTCATGACGTTTCTCAGGATGTTTTTTTTAATGGGAGGAACATTTGTAGGTTTAGCCTTCTTTAATTCATATATAATAAATGTGCTAGATCCTCCATCAGGAGCACTGCTTGCACATTGCATTTCAAAGCAGCTGGTCACAAACTATGGTTGTTGTGCTTATTTTTCTTGGCAGCGGTGACATTTTGTATATTGTCTCATGTACAATCATTTGTCAATAATTTATTTTTCATATTTCTCTTCACATTGCATTTAAAGAAAATATGAAGATAGGAATGATGATGATGTTTAGTTCCGAGTTTACTCTAAGTGAGCAGGTTCACAATCACAATACTTGCACCTCCTTCACTCCCCTCAGGTTGGGCAACCGTATATTTTCTTTGCAGTAGCGCACCTGCCTCGGTCTTCATTCTGATCTTTCTCTCTCTGGCTGGGTAATCTTGTACTTCTTCTACAGCAAGATACCTGTATCTGTCTCACTATAACCTTTTCATCATCACCTCCTCCAATGCCTCTTCCCTTCTTAAAAGTATTGTCTTGCAAGTACTTGGTGACCCTGTCAGTGCAGGTGCCACTTAAAAGTACCCAGTCCACACTGTAAAGTGGTTGGTGTTAAGAAGGGCATCCAGCTGTAAAAACATTGCCAAAACTGACCTCGCCTGTGCTTGTGCCACATGAAAAGCTTTAAGTCCACTCTGCTGGGTGGTTGATGTTAGGAAGGGCATCCAGCTGTAAAAATCCTGCCAAAACAGTCGCAGAAGTCTGGTGCTGGCTTCAGTCTGGCTAGTTTTTGTGGTACTGTCCCACCCTCACCAGCTTTTTACATGACACCAACATAAATGCCAGTCAGGCAGCTCTGGCATTGGCTATATATATATATGTGTGTTGTGTGTGTATATTTATATAGTGAAGGGGTGTGGCTTAATGGTTAGGGTATTTGGCTTTCAATCCTTAGGTCACAAGTTCGATTCCTGATGGTGTTTTATGTGAGTAGTACCTGTATTTCAAAGGGCCAGACTTGTCGTATTCTGTGCCATGCTGAATCTTCCTGAGAACTACATTAAGGGCACACATGTCTGTGGAATGCTCACCTTTTAATTTCACAGGGGGTGGGGTGGCTGTTCCATTGATTTGATCAACTGGAACTCTTGACATTGTAAGCGATGGAGTGTCAATAGTGTATGTGTGTGTGTGTGTATATATATATACTCCATCGGTTATAATGTTCAGGGTTCCATTTGATCCGATCACTGGAACAGCTTGCTCATGAAATTAACATGCATGTGGCTGGCTGAGCACTCCACAGACACTAGTACCCTTAACATAGTTCTGAGGGAGATTCAGCATGCGACAGAGTGTGACAAGGCCGGCCCTTTGAAATACAGGTACTACTCATTTTTGCCCGCTGAGTGAACTGGAGCAATGTAGTCGAGCTGGAACAATCCCTACTTCCGCAGATTTCATTTGACCCATGCAAACATGAAAGTTGACATTAAAGGATGATGGTAACAATGTGTGTGAATGTGTGTGTGTGTGTGTATGTGTACACACACACACACACACACACACACATATATATATACACACATATATATTAACTATTGTAGTTTATTGTTTTAAAAAATGGCATTCGTGAGGCACAGTGCATTCATGCATTGAGCACATGCTGTGCTGTTCAAGGTGAACAATCAGTGCACATTGACAATTGATGCCACGGTCGGTGTCACTGTGACCCTGCATGTATAATTATAACGACGGCGGGTGCACTTAGGTCTTGTGATGTGTTTTAATTGTCAATAGCTGTCGTTGTTGTTATTGTTCTAGTTTGCGGTGTGATGTGTTATGTCGCAGTGGATAAGGATGTGTAGAGGAAAGAGATTACAATATAAACAAACAAACAAACAAACAGAAAAATAAATGATGAATTAAATTAAACAAAGATGAAAATCAAATGAAATTTTAAAAATAGAAGCGAGAAGTTCGTTAAACCAATGTAAACTAATATATAAATATATAAAATAAAACTATGCAGTGTTTTTTTTTTTGTCATGGTATATTTGTTTATTCTCGAAAGTCTGTCTATTTATCTGACTGCTTATCTCTAGATATGCATGCGTGTGTCTGTGTATATATATATCTCTATATATATATACAATGTGTGTGTGTTTGTGTATACGT
>NW_021832257.1:5000-47500 GCF_006345805.1 Octopus sinensis | reverse complement strand
TGACAGAGATAGTGGTAGTGATGGTGGTGTTTGCAGTAGTAGTTATAGTAGTAGTAGTAGTAGTAGGTGTGTAAGGTATGGTTGTCGGCTTTGATGGAGGTTGTGGCAATGTGGTGTGTATGTAGGAGTTTTTAGTTATGGGATAAATGTTATACAAAGCAAGCAACAGTTTGTGGTGGTGGTGGTGGTAGTGGTGGTGCTGATATTACATGTAGTACAGATGATAACCAGGGTGGGGGGCAGTGGTAGTGGTGGTAATGGTTGCAGTGTTATTGTCGTCAAAGAGGTAATAGAGTTTATATAGCATGTAAGTTGTGGTGGTGGTAGTGGTTGTAATGATGGTGGTTTTGGTGGTGATGGTGGTGGTGTTGATAGGGTTGATGATGATGTTGGTAGTGGTGGTAGTGGTTGTGGAAGTGGTGGCCATAACGGTGGTTGTGGTGGTGGTGATAGGGCTGATGATGATGTTGTGGTGGTGGTTGTGGTTGTGGTAGTGGTTGCAATGATGGTGGTTTCGGTGGTGATGGTGGTGGTGTTGATAGGGCTGATGATGATGTTGGTAGTGGTGGTAGTGGTTGTGGAAGTGGTGGTGATGACGGTGGTTGTGATGGTAGTGGTGAAGAGGATGTTATTGTTGTTGGTGGTGATGATGGTTGTGGTGGCGGTTGCCTATCTGGTGGTGTTATTACTACATCACTAAGTTTGTGCATATATGCATACGTGCATGCATTTGTCTGTTGGAGGAACATACATATAGAAGGCGTTTCATCTTTGGCATGTGCATGTGCGCATTTTGTGATCTATGTATTTCAGAAAACCCTCTATAATGTGTTTCCATGTTTAACGCTCATTTACACGTGTTTGCAGTGATTATGGTGCAGCAGCATCATTGCATGCATGCATGCATGCATGCATACTGCATGTTATTGCAGATAGACAGGCAAGCAGGCTGGCTGTTTCTTAGTGCAATGTCATTCTGTCACGGTGCATAATAACAATGTACTGAGTTACATGCATGCACTGCGCATGTGCTCGCATAGTCACACACATGCACGCAGTCGTGCACTCGTGCACGCACAGGCTCGTAGATATTCACTTGAGCATACACACACATACACACACACACACAGGGACTCATTGCACTTTCTTTATTTGATATGTGTACACTTACAGAAATACTTAACCTCACACACATACTCACACAGACACACACACATAAACGCACACAAACACACACGTGTACACACATAAAGATATACACACTCAGGACTCTGCAGACTCTTAGTTCTACAATTGCACACTTATAAACACAGTTCAGTCACAGGCACGGAAGCACACGCACACATACACTCATGTGCACGCACGCGCATTCACACACACAGACACACACACACTTCATACTATCATCGTTTCGTACTCATAAACACACATGTGTACGTGTGCACACTTATAACTGTGAAACACGCTCTACACTTTATCTGTCATGCGCACACATAAAAACACATACTTTGCACTGTCTCCTTTGCGTACTCATTGTCTTATTGTGGTTGAGTATTCCATAGACATTGATGCAGTCATTTTGTAATGGTTGTACAGTCATACATTCATACACACACACATGCATATACATGTACACACACACACATACATATACATGTACACACACACACATACATACACATATATACACACGCTTTGTAATGTTTTCATTTTGTACTCACGCATGTATATGTGTGCGTACAGCTGTGAAACAGGCATTTTGCACTACATTCATCACACATGCACACACATGGAGAAAACACACATAACATTGTCTCCATCCCATACTCATAAACTTACACACTCACACACACATGCAGACAAATAAACACACACACACACAACATATAGAGATGCACACACATCTCATACTCATAAATTTACACTCTCACACACACAGATGCGCACACATCAAGAAAACACACTTAATATTGTCTTTACAGATGCCCACCCACACACCCACACACTTGGCACTATCATCGTTATAATCATCATTTTCTTCGTCTTATTCCATTTCATTTAATCTTGCTAATGCACATGTGATGTCGTCATCAGCAACACAAAAGCTGTGTGCGACACCAAGATAAGTAGAGCGAACGTCTTAACAACTTGCTTCCTTGAATGCATTTTCATTTCATACACACACACACACACACACGCACACATAGACACCAACGTGTACGTGCGTAGTGCATGTGTGTGCATGCACGAATATACAGAAATAAATGGATCTTGTATTCTTTTCCGCAACATGCGTTACATTTGTTCGATCGACGGATCTACTTACTCGTGTTATTGCAAATAAGTGACTGAGTATTCCATAGACGTCTATACTCTTGTTTTGTAATGAGTACGTGGTTAAGAGGTTCGCTTCCCCCTCTCAGTTTACTACCTCTCTCTGCATGACACCTTGGGAAGGTGTGTTTCATATCAGCCATATATTTATGTCTCTGCGTGTCTTTGAGTCTGTGTTTGTTCCCCCACACACACACACTGTCGCTTGACAACCGATGTTGGTGTGTTTATGTCCCCGTAAGTTAGTGGTTCAGCAGAAGAGATTGATAGAATAAGTACTCTTTTTGGTTCTTGTTATTGTTTCAGTCAGTTGACTGTGGCCATGCTGGAGCACCACCTTTAGTCAAGCAAAGTGACCTCAGGAAAAAGAGTAAAAGAGTAAGCGTCCATATATAAAGGGAGGAACAGTAAGAAGAAAAAGAAAAAGAGAGATAAGAAAAGGGAGATGTGAAGGAGGAGAAGGGGGAAGAAGATGCGGGGGTGGGGGTGGGGGGTGAAGAAAATTAGCACAGTTGCTCCAATTACACATGCTGTTGTTGCTATGGCGGCAGTTGTAGCCAGAGAGTTGACCCCAGTGACCAGACTGCTGTCTGACCCATTGCTGTTGTAGGGAAGCATGAAGGCAGGGTGAGTCGGTGAAGATGGTGCTACTGTTGACAAGGGTGGTGATGATGATGATGATGATGACTACATCAATGACGTCAGTGACTCTCGGTGATGCTGCTGGCGATGATGACAATGACGATAGCGATGACCTCGGTGATAAAAATGATGATGATGATGATGATAATACCAATGAGTATAAAATGATGATATCGATAATGATGTTTCTGATAATGATTGCAGTGTGGATGATACTGATGACAATGACAAAAACAGTGGCAGCTATGGTAGTAATGATGACGGCTGTAGTGGTTGTGATAGAGGTGATGATGAAGATAACAATTGTGGTGGGGAGGGGAATGATGATGATGATGGTGGTGATAATGAGGATAACAGCAATGGTGGTAGTGATGATGATAACACTAATGATGGTGGTGGTGGTGGTGGCACTGATGATGGTGATGATGCTACCATTGCTGCCAATGATGGTGAGGATGATAAGGACGACAAATAAAAATGGTTAAGGGACTTTAATTCAGAGTTCTCTGACCAATTACCGTGTTTGGCTGGTCATGTCCGAGCTCTGTCGAAACGTCATTCAGTCAGCCTGGGTCTGAGTCAGTTTTGCTTCTGAGTGACACATGACGGCAAAAGTGCTCGTTCAATGTTTGCAATTGGACTGGTTTGTTAATGCATAAATAATCAGTCAGTATAAAACGTGGAGGTGGGGGTAGAGGAGAGGGTTTTCTGAATTTTCAGACGATGGGCAAAATCGGGTGCTTCATCTATGAGTAAGTAAGCCCCACTTAATATTTGCCGATCAGTTACATCCATCCTAGTACTTGACTTGTATTTTATTTTATTGACCTTGGGATGGGGGCGTAACCCTTTAGCATTTAAACTGACCATAAGTAGCCTAAATATTGTGCCTGTTTTAACTAGCTAGATCTAGCCTCTCAAACCAACCCTACAGAATCATTCAAAAAATTAAAAGTTACCTCTTCAAAAATCTCAGAGCTACAAGATATTGCATGATAAACCCTTTCGATACCAACCCGGCTGAAAGCCCCGCTGACTCTGTCGAACAAATGTCTTGTTTTCATAAGTTTTGAATTAAAATCTTCCACCAAACCTTAGTCACAATTTATGTTCCTAACACAATTTATCTGATTGGCTTATTCCATGCTTTATGATTTCTGGGTCATCACATTTTACCCTATCCTTCTTCTTTGTTATTCTTGCATCTTGCATCTGGAACATCTTTCCGAGCAATGATTTTGCACCTCCCAGACAGACACTCAAACTTGAGTAAACGAAAATGTAGGAGTACCAATGTTGTTGATCAAACTGCTAGAAATAGCAGTCAAATTTCCTCAAATAACACCCATGACCTTTATGCACCGACTTGTTTTTTTTTTGGGTGGGGTCAGTCTTATCGTACAACACCCTGGGCAAGTGTCTAAAGGCCAACCACTGACTTGCGAGTGAATTTGGTAGATGGAAACTGTGTGGAAGCCCATCGTATATGTGTGTGTCTTTGTGTTTCTCTACCTCCTCCAGCAAAAGAGACTGATTGAGTAGGTATCAGGCATAGAAAGTAGCTAGTGGGGTCAGTTTGTTTGACCAAACCTTTCTAGGCAGTGTTCCAGCGGGGCTGCAGCCTGGTGACTAAGGGATGGGAATGGTTATGGTTGGAAACACATCTGCTCATAAGTCTGTGCAATCCACTGGCAAGATTACAGGTAAAGATCCCTCTTCAGTCATGAGTGACCATGGGATTGCACCTAGAAAGTTACCCTCCAAGGCACAAGTCTGGGCAAGGTTCTTTTGTGGAAGACCAGCAGTTGCCCATGCATACCAGTATCCCTTCTCCATGCCACCAATGTTATCCATGAGAAAGGCAAAGTCCGATACAGCTTGGCATCAGTGATATCGCAGCTCATTTCCACAGCTGAGTGAACTGGAGCAACGTGTAAAACGGTGTCTTGCTCAAGAACACAACACAGAGCCCAGTCCAGGAATCGAACTCACTACCTCATGATTGTGAGCCCGACGCTCTAACCACTGAGCCATGCATCTTTGTATTCAATCTCAGGCAACTTGGGCTAAAATACGACAACCTTAGAACCATGCTTTGTGCATGCACGTGTGTGTGTGTGCGCGTGCCTGTGTGTGTCTGTGTGTCCCAACGAGGAAATGAAATAGAGAGAGATGGAGGGAGGGAGAGAGGGAGAGAGAGAGAGATTGTTATGTAACGATGTTCTGTACAAGCTGTGCTTTTATCGATAACTAAACACTGACTTTGCATTATTCGTCTTGAAATATGTTTGGTTGCATTCGAAATTAGCGGGAAGTGGGTTGGCAGTAATACAGCTAGACAAACAGACAGACAGAGATATATGAGGGAATTAAAGAAACACCAACACACACACACACACACACACAAGCACACATGCACACACACACACACACACACACACACACTTGCATACACACATACATACACTTGTATAGAGAGACAGACAGGGATATGGACAATGAGGAGAGAGTAGTAGAGAGAAAGGGAGAAGGGAAGAGCGAGAGAGAGAGAGATAGAAAGAAGGAAAGAAACAAAGATGAGAGAGAGAGAGAGAGAGAGAGAGGGAGGGCTGATGTAAAATAAATTGCTCTATGTAACAAACACACTTAAACACGTCCTCCATTTGGCCTGGCTTAATAATCTGAACACGTAGTCCTCTTGTACACCAATCCTTCTTACTGTTTGTTTGTTGTGCACGAACACCACCACCGCTGCCACTGGCTCCATCGCTATTACCATTCTCAAGACTAGCACCATCATCATCATAATCATCGTCGTCGTCGTCATCATCACTAACGTCTTCATGAACGCTAACAACACTTAACCCACATGGCTGGCGTCACCATGTGTGTGTGTGTCTGTGTGTCCCAATGAGGAAATGAAATAGAGAGAGATGGATCTCCCACACTTTCAGTAACACCACTACTAACACCACCACCACCAACAACAACAACAGCACCATCTCTAAAAACATTACCGCCAACAGCGCCACCAACAGCCAATACCATCAACATATTCAGTTTCACCAACTAAATCCTCACTACCACTTATGCGACCGCCAATACCATCACACCACTATCAACGTATATGCATGTGTTTACTCACGTGTTCATGTCCACACACACATACACACATGCACACATACACAGACAGATAGACAGACTGGTTACCACTATGATGGTAAGCACCTTTGGTACTTGTCATATAGATATTCTAATCCATTTTTGTATTCGTTTAACTGTTATTGATTGGATGTGGATCGGCCATTTAGTATTTGCATTGCAAATTCAAGTAAACACAATCATGGCCGCATGTGTGATCATGTATGTGTCTAACGATCCTTCTCTCTTTCCCTCCACTCTCTCTCTCTCTACACACACACATACATGCATATATACTATACACATACATGCATATAAACTATACACATACATGTATAAGGGTTGGCATTAGGAAAGCCATGCCAAAAGAGACATTGGAACTCAACACAGCCCTTCTCTGGTTCACTGGATCTTGTCAAACGGTATTACTCCTGCCAGCATGGAAGATAGACATTAAATTATAATGATTGTGATTGTTATGATTCATATATATATATATATATATAGGCGCAGGTGTGACTGTGTGTTAAGTAGCTTGCTTACAAACCACATGGTTCCGGGTTCAGTCCCACTGCATGGCACCTTGGGCAAGTGTCTTCTACTATAGCCTCAGGTCAACCAAAGCCTTGTGAGTGGATTTGGTAGACTGAAGCTGAAAGAAGACTGTCGTACATATGTATATATATGTGTGTGTGTGTGTTTGTATGTCTGTCCCCCCAACATTGCTTGACAACTGATGCTGATGTGTTTACGTCTCCGTAACTTAGTGGTTCGGCTAAAGAGACTGATAGAATAAGTACTAGGCTTACAAAGAATAAGTCCTGGGGTCGATTTGCTTGACTAAAGGCGGTGCTCCAACATGGCCGCAGTCAAATGTCTGAAACAAGTAAAAGAGTAAAAGGGTGTATATATGTATTGTCTAATTCAGGCGCAAGAGTGGCTGTGGTATGAAGCTTGCTTCCCAACCACTGGTTCCGGGTTCAGTCCTACTGCATGGCACCTTGGACAAGTGTCTTCTACTATAGTCTCAGGCTGACTAAAGCTTTGTGATCTTGTGTGAAACTGGTCTGTGGCGCATAATAGGTTGTGGTCTTCGGGTGTCATTAGGGAACCCTTTAGTGTGCTTCACAAAGAACACGATTGAGATTGTGGTCTGCAATATGCTTGTGTTTTGAGAAAAAAGGCAGGGTGGTCATAGCTGGAACACCTTCACACCTCTTAACTGCAATGGTGATGGTGGTGACACTGGGAGTAGTAGTGGTGTTAATGATTGTGGTGATGGAGATAATGATGATGATGATGGCTGTTAGTGATGATAATGGTAATAGTGTTGATGACGGTGGCAGTGGTTGTGATGGCGTTGACGGTGGTGGTCGTTGTCGTTGTCATCGTGTTGATATTGATGATGGCTGCCACAACCATTGGCCACCCCCTCTTGCTCCCTCTTCTTTCTCCTAAGTGTACACCTTGATTTAATGTCGGAAGAGATTAATCAGTTCTTATTTGGGCCTTGCTGTGTGTTTGCGCTTGGCTTACGTAATATCTTTCTTCTCTTCCGCTCTGCCATCCACCTCTCCTTCCTTCATCTTTCTTCCTGCCTCTCTTGTAGTGTCTTAAGATGATTCACAAGCTGTATATCCCAATGCTGTCCACTATTCTAGCTCTCACTGACCACTAGGTTCCTATGACAGTTCTTGAGATGGTTCTGACAGTATAATTACACTTAATTAAGCTGAATAGATTAAACACATTTTCTTAATTTCTTTCCATCTTCCTTTCTCTCTTCCTGCCATTTCAGGATGCTGTTTTCTTCTCCCTTTCAACCACTCCTGCAACCCTCTTTCTCCAATCTTATCCTCATCTTTCCTTGCTATTGTTTCCTATAATCTCCCTTTTCTAGTCTTACTCTCTTTCCTTGTTGCTGTTACTGTTTGACCACAAAGAGACCTGATCCGATGTCCTGTGGTTCTGCATCTGTCATAGTAGTATGGTTAATGCAATGGTGTCATTATATTGGATTCAAATTTTGGCAGAAGGCCAGCAATTGTGTGAGAGGATGCAAGTCAACTACATTGACCTCAGTGGTCAACTGGTACTTATTTTATCGACCCCAAAAGGATAAAAGATGAAGTCGACCTTGGCGGAATTTGAACTCAGAACATAAAGTTAGAGAAAATGCTGCTAAGCATTTTTATACCGCAGTAACAATTCTGCCAGCTTGCTGCCTTTTGATAGAGTCATCTTATTAGCAATCTAAACACACACATTATACACTACTAAAGAGAAAGAATTAAAAATATAAATGATTAAATACCGTCCACTTTTTCTATGCTTGCATGGGTCAAACAGAGTTTATTTGAGGCAGATATTTTGCCCGTGGCCAGATGCTCTTCCTGCTGCCAACCTCTATCTGTTTCCAAGCTAGGTAATATTTTTCTATGGCCAGCAATGCTCTCTCACAGAATATTGGAAATAAATGACACTTCTTGGATGACAGTGGCACTCACAACTGTCATGATAAGATGATGCAAACACACACACACACACACACACACACACAACACACACTCATGCACATGCTGTTTTAAAGTGATCTGTTAAAGTCTTTCAACTAAATTTTATATTAATTCAAAGTTCCAAATACCCTTTGATACCATCCAGCGATATAAACAGCCTGGTTTAAAGCAATCTAAATTAAAACATTTCACCAAAAATTCATTTAAATTTAGGTTCCAAATTCTTCAGTACTTTCAAAATTAATTGAAATTAAGGTAGTGTAGGGTTAATAACGATAAAATTTATTTTTGAAGAATTTTCTTCAATATTTTCAAAATCAGTTATTACAAAAGCAATTTATTTCTACAAGAAATATGGTAACGAAAGGGTTAATAAAGGAACAAATGGTGACTGCATATGCCAGAGAGAGACAAAGCTAAGATATACCGCTGAAGCAATAGCAGAAGCAGGACTACAAACCACATTGCTGGCTCCGTATTTTAGTAATTCTGAGTAAGAATGGTTAGAGGATAAAGAGGATCTCCCATTGTCTTTCCGTATGACAGCCTCTCTTGAGTCAGTGTTATAACATACACCTTCTAAGAGCATTTTTATTTCTTTATTGCCCACAAGGGGCTAAACGTAGAGGGGACCAGGACAGACAAAGGGATTAAGTTGATTGCATCAACCCCAGTGCATAACTGGTACTTATTTAATCGACCCTGAAAGGATGAAAGGCAAAGTTGACCTCGGTGGAATTTGAACTCAGAAGTAATGGCAGACGAATTATCGCTAAGCATTTCGCCCGGCATGCTAACGTGTCTGCCAGCTCACCGCCTTAAAGATCATTGTAGTTTGCATGAAGCATTGTAATATCAATGCAGGAAGTTTAACAAGGCCCATCTTCAGAAGAAAAACAAGCTGGGAAATGTCTCCCCAAATGGAGAGTAACTCCTGTTGATAGCATAACATTGAGGGATCTGAATGGGTTAACGGAACGTGTATAACTAGACATTTCTCAACCTGTTTTCCATCTGCGGATGGGCCTTTGTGCTTGAAATATAAACTGTCTGCTTTGTGAGGAGCTTTCCTATTTTCTCTTTTCCCCTACACTTTCTAGCTAGTTCTCTTTGTGGTATGGGGCACATAGGGCCACAACATGGATCTTTCCAACCAGCTATTTTCTTCCACTGTTCTGATCTCGTTCCAGCCTCTCCACCCTTCTTGTCTCCTTTCCCTCTCAATGGTCCTTTGCCACGTGGTTTTAGGGCACCTTGCTGCTCTTTCCCACTCAGGCTGCCACTTCAGTTCCACCATACAATCGCTTTCTCGATCTTATCTGACGACGTATCCAATCTAGTTCCAACGTTTACCTCTTATTTCATCACTGATCCTGTTGATGTCTGTTGTTGTCTCAATTGTGTCATTTCGGACTCTTTGCAGCCACTTGATGTTGAGTTTCCTCCTTGAGCATGTAAAGGAGAAGCTCTCCATCATCTTCATTTTCTTCCATTTTCGTTTCACTTTCCCAGTTTTACCATCCATAGTGTAATATTGGTCGAACCAATGTCTTGAACAACATCAGCCTCGTTTTGCGGCCTATACTAGTCCAACTCCATACCTGCATGGTTTTATCTGTAGCTCAGTGTGTGTGTGTGTGTGTGTATAATTAGGACTGTGACAATCCATTTAAGCAATTAACCCATGCCAGCACAGAACTAACGGATGTTAGATGAAGATGATAGTTGTAATTGATAGCAATTATATCATAGAAAAGCTATTCCTCGCTATTTAATAATGCACAGAGCGAATTCATGTGATGTCCAAATTTTCAACACACATCTGTGACCTTGCTCTCTGACACGGAGTTGCATTGCAGTAACCAGGTAGGTCACAGGTGTGCTGTGAGAGTTTTTGACTCCTCGTGGAACAAACCTAAAACTTGAAGTTAAAATTGAACAGTTTGCTGCATGCTGTTAGATGGCTAGAATGCCTCTTCCACTTATTAGAAAAAAGTACAACTTCAAAATGTGTCACTTGTTAAGGCTATCTCTACGGATATCTATATATATAAAACTGTAGTTGTGTGAGTGTCTGTCCCCTTCGATTTAGATTCCTAACTACTCCCACATTTTGCGGTGCAGTTTAACCAAATTCGGGTATCTTATAGTCGTGATTCATATCGAGCCCGTCTGAGTATTAGCGCGCGTCTACGATGAGTCTATGATTTTTAAAATAATTTAACATCATTTTTTATTCCATTTTAATGCATAATTTTTCGTGTGTCGATGGCGGCGGAGCTGGCGTCCATGGTCACACCTGCACCTGTTTGCTTCTCCCCCTTCTTCCCTCCCTCGTGAAGCTGTGGGGAAGGGAGTGTAAGGAAATCAACGTCGTAAGGCGTTGTCAAGGAGACCAGCGTTCTTTTAGAACAACGACTTCATGGCTTGAAGACACCAAAACAGAAATGGCTAAGAAAGCCTGAATTGGCATCTATAAGGGAAGTAACTCTCTAAAAATGCTTATATAGTTATTTCCCTTACAAACCCAAGCAACGCCGGGCGATACTGCTAGTTCCATACAAATTACCGCCAACACTCATTTTGGTTACGTTTCATATCCAAGACATCCGATCTAAAACAAACTGTGATTAAGATGAAAAAAAGGGGTAAGGGTAAAAAAAGGATAAGATCTCTTTCAACCTTTATTTGTTACAGTCATTGGAGTGCAGCCATGTCAGGGCACCACTGCTTTGATAGGTTTTAAGTCAACGAAATCGGCCCCAGTGCATTTTGCTTTTTATTGTTGATGTAGTGGTGGTGGTGGTGGTGAATGAGAATAAGTCCTGGGGTCAATTTGCTTGACTAAAAGGTGGTGCTCCAACATGACCACGCTCAAATGTCTGAAACAAGTAAAAGAGTAAAGAGTATATATGGAGGCGTAATGGCCCAGTGGTTAGGGCAGCCGACTTGCTATCATAGGATCGGGGTTTCGATTCCCAGACCAGGCGTTGTGAGTGTTTATTGAGCGTAAACACTTTAAGCACCACGAGGTTCTGGCAGGGGCTGGTGGTGAACCCTGCTATTCTCTTTCACCACTACTTTCTGTTGTACCTGTATTTCGAAGGGCCAGCCTTGTCATACTCTGTGTCATGCTGAATCTCCCCAAGAACTACATTAAGGGTACACGTGTCTATGGAATGCTCAGCCACTTACACGTTAATTTCACGAGCAGGCTGTTCCGTTGATCGGATCAACTGGAACCCTTGTCATCATGACCAACAGAGTTCCACAGTATATATATATGTATGTATGTATGTATATATATATATATATACTGTGGCACTCAGTATTTAAACAAGCACAGATTCTGCTGGTGTATATTAGTGACTGCTTTTCCTTGTCGTCGCACATGGTCTGATAGTAGCAGCAGCAGCAGCAGTAGTAGTAGTAGTAGTAGTAGTAGTAGTAGTAGTGGTGGTGGTGGTTGTTTTAGTGGTGTTCACAAAGACAAAAGGCTGTAAGCAACAACAGTAGCTCTCTTGTAGCAGTGAAAATGGTTATCACAGCATCAACAACCACAACAGCTGTGGCAAGAACAGCAGCAGCAGTAGTAGTAGTAGTAGTAGTTGTTGTGGTAGTGGTGGTGGTGGTATGGTGGCGATGGTGGCCAAATAAATTTTGTTTGAGAAAATCTGTATAGATTATGTAGAATGTCACCTAGCAATGACCCCCAAATACAGTTTGTTATTATTGAAGGTAGTGGCCGTGGCTATGGTGGTGGTGGTGGTGGTGGTGGTGGTGGTGTGTGTGTGGGGGGGTAGATTCAGTATTCTACCCTACCCCTGCCATTCCCACACCCACTTCCCTCCCCCCAAAAATAAAATGCAATAAAAAATCCCAAAATACTGACAGATGGACATGGAGTGGACATTGGCTGTGAAGCAGAAGAGGGGAGGGGTGGGGTGGTAGTGGTGGTGGTAATAGTGGTGGGTGGATTGTGGAATAATGTGATATAGCAAAAAAAATTGAAGAAAAATAATCATAATATTATAAACCTTAAAGCAGGAAGAACACAAGAATAAAAACAAATAAATAAATAAAAATTTCCCAGGTGTTGATGGGGGAGGGGGGGAAGATCTGGGGGGGATGAGGTGAGGGAGAAGTGGGAGTATGTTAGGGGAGGAGTTGCAGGTGAGAAATAAATGAAAGAACAAATAAAAAAAACAAAAAACATAATTGCACTCAAATCATATGACTCAGGTAAAAGTCTTTTTTTTTTTCTCTGACCGGAGAAAGCATGTGAAGAATCAGCTGATTAAGAATAATGCTGCTTGCTGTTGTTGTTGTCGTTGTTGTTGATGATTAGCCCTAGGTCAGGCCTGACTGAGCAGACCTATGATCAACAACAAGAATTATAGTGTTGGCTAACTGGTCTTGGTTCTGTGCGAGGAGCCCAAGACCAGGGCCATTTTATGTAGTATGTCCTTCTTAAGTAAACGGTGGAGGTGTGATTTAAAGATATATACATACCTCCACCACACACACACACACACACACATTTCCTTAAATGGCACTGTTGGTTTAGCCGGCAAGTGTTGATCCAATCAACGAAGCAGCCTCTGTGTGAGTGTGTGTGTGTGTGTGCGTGTATGTGTGTGTGTGTGTCTGTTTATATGTAATCCCTTATTTACTGTTTTAAGGTAGTAAAAGTGTGGCACGAGGGAGGTTTGGCTTCTGTTTCTAGCAATAATCAAGCCACAACATAGCAGTTTCCTTGTTGGGTCTAAAAATTTCTGGATGTGTTCACAGCAGTGACAATCTTTTTTGTTGTCCTTTTATAATTCCCCCCTCCCCTCTGCCCCCAGCCAGCATATCAAACTGCTTAATCTACAGAACTTATCTGGGTCATGGACATAGCAGATTGACTACTCAGGAGATAACAAAATAAGTTTCTTCTGGTAAGGGTAGGTGGGTGTTGACTTACACCTGGGACATGCTGGTATTTAATTTGTTTGGAGGTGAGGTTGGTAGTGTATACTTTTGTTTCGTAGGTGCAGGCGTGGCTTTGTGGTAAGAAACCCTGTTGTTTCCCCTGTTGTATATTATCGGGTTCAATCCCACTGTGTGACACCTTGAACAAGTGTTTTATACTATAGCCTCAGGCCAACCCAAAGGCTTGTGAATGGATTTGGTAGATGGAAACTGAAAGCCGATCACATCATCATCATTTAACAACTGTTTTTATGCTGGCATGGGTTGGATGGTTTGGCAGGAGCTGACAAGCCAGAGAGCCACACCAATCTCCAGTTGCCCATTCTGGCAAAGTTTTCATGGCTGGATGCCCTTCCTAATACCAACCACATTACAGAGTGTATTGAATACTATTTATGTGGCACCATCTCCAGTGCTTTTCACAAAACAATATAGTTTATGTATATGCATATGTATGTTGTATTGAAAAAAAAAAAAAAAAAAATTTCCTGTGACCGTTGCCAGTACCGCCTGACTGGCCCTCGTGCTGGTGGCACGTAAAAGCACCCACTACTCTCTCAGAGTGGTTGGCGTTAGGAAGGACATCCAGCTGTAGAAACTCTGCCATATCAAGATTCGAGCCTGGTGCAGCCATCTGGTTTGCCAGTCCTCAGTCAAATCATCCAACCCATACTAGCATGGAAAGTGAACATTAAACAATGATGCTGATGATGAAGCTGAATTCTTAGACAAGTATTTACGGTTAAAAATGGTAGGTTAGCTTGTACACCAAGACAACATTGGAGGGCCAAAAGTCCTATGCGAACTGCAGCAGGATTTTGAAAGATAGTGATGATGTTTGCATGTTTACACAGAATGTTCACATTATATGCTACATTAATCTTTATGCTAGAAAATTCATTATGTGTGGTGTGTGTGTGTGTGTGTGTGTACATGTGTGTGTTTTATTGTTTCTTTGCTTTGACATCACTTGATTGTTGTAAGCAGGTGTCACTGTCATGCAAATGTCCTTCATTGTCCAATCTTCCATGCAAAACATGTCTGGTCATATGTTTAAGATATTACCTTACTTGGAGACAAGCGATAATTGGTGACAAGAAGGGTGTACGGCTGTAAAAAAATAATCTACCTTAATAAATTCCATGCAACCCATGCAAGTAGGAAAAAGTGGACGTTAAAATGATGGTGATGAAGATGGTGGTGGTGGTGGTGTTGGTTATGATGGTGGTGGCGGTGGTAGTGGTGGTGGTGGTGGTGGTGGTGACAGCAGCGGCGGTGGCGGTAGAGATACCGATGATGACTGTGATTGGCTTGTATGTGCTGCATGTGACTACAAACAGTGAATATCATGGTTTATGTTGCTATGTTCTGAGATCAAGTTCCACTGTGGCTGACATTACCCAAGGATGGAGAATATAACAAGGAGCTACAGACTAGGGCCTCCCGCCACCTCCTTGTGCCTGGTCAAAAGTATAATCTGTGTGAACAATGGCTTCCTGTAGATTTAAGTGTTGGAAGATTTGTTGGATGCCAGCTCTGGAGTGTGCTGGAGATTCACTTCAAAGGAGAGGAAAGATGTTGGCCAAAAATTGTTAAAAGCCATGGAGAAAGCAAGCCATTACATCTGGCTCAAGAAAGAGACCATGTGGTGCAACAAGAATAAGCATTGATGATATTAATGAAGGTAGAAACATCTGGCCCAGAGTTTGCAAACACAACATGTGTTGTTGTGAAGGTGTCTTGTTGCTTACATCAGCGGGTGGCTCTTAGGAGCTTTGGTGTTACAATGAAAGGGACCCAAAACAATTTCAGAGTTGCTTCACAGTGTGATGAGACATCGACTCCTGCATGAAGAGATGGAGTGCAACAGCATCCACAGCACACAAACGCTTACCCCAAGTGGTTGCGGATTTGTAGAAACAATAGAGCAAATATTATAAGGCAGCGAGCTGGCAGAAACGTTAGCACACCGGGCGAAATGCTTAGCAGTAATTCGTCTGCCTGTTATGTTCTGAGTTCAAATTCCGCCTAGATCGACTTTGCCTTTCATCCTTTCGTGGTTGATAAATTAAGTACCAGTTATGCACTGGGGTCAATGTAATCGACTTAATCCCTTTGTCTGTCCTTGTCTGTCCCCTCTGTGTGTAGCCCCTTGTGGGCAATAAAGAAATAAGAAGAGGCATTGATGATATTGATGATGGTAGAAACATCTGGCCCAGAGTTTGCAAACACAACTTGTTCTGTTGTGCAACTGTCTTGTTGCTTACGTCAGCAGGTGGCCCTCAGGAGCTCTGGTGTTACAATGAAAGGGAACTGAAACAATTAACAGAGCTGTTTCACAGTGTGATGAGACATCAACTCCTGCATGAGCAGATGGAGTGCAACAGCATCCATAGCACACAAATGCTTACCCCAAAGTGGTTACGGATTTATAGAAAAAAATAAAGTTTTTATGAACCTTGTGATATTGAGGTAGTCTTTCCTTTCTGATCTTGAATCCCGTTAAGATCGATGTGTCCTCTTCATCCTTCAAAAGTCAATGAAGTAAGTACCGGCGATGCACTGGTGTTAATATAATTGACTACACCACTCCCAGCACAAATGTGTTGCCTTGTCTCTCTATTCGAAATCAATAGATTTGTTTCGATTTTTAAAAATTGTTGGCTGTTGTTTGTTATTTGTTGTTGTTGTTGTTGTTGGCTTTTATTCATTTTCTTTTATCCTTTCACTTCTAAACATTTTATTGTTTGTGTGTGTGTGTGTGTGGTGTGTGTGTGTGTGTGTGTGTGTGTGTGTGTATGTGTGTGTGTTTAGTACAAGTTCTAACTTGAATATTATAGTAACATTGGTTGCTATAGTACATGTAAAAGTCATTTTTAAATGCTTGATTTGTTGTGTTTTTTTGTGTTGTTGTTGTTGTTGTTGTTGGTGGTGGTGGTGGTGGTGGTGAGGATCATATTAGTGATGGTAGTGGTTGCGCTAGCAATCTCGGTTGTTGTGGTGGTGGTGGTGATGGTGGTGTTGGTGTGGTGATTGTAGTGATGGTAGTGTAGTGGTGGTGATGGTGGGAGACATGCTGGTACTAGCAATATTGTTGATGTGGTGGTGGTGGTGGTGGTGGTGCTGCTGCTGCTGATGATGATGATGATGATGGTGACAGTGGTGAGGTGATTGTGTAGAGTAGTATACATTGATAATGTGGTAGCAATAGTGTTGTAGCAGTTGTTGTTGTTGTTCCAGCAGGCCTATGATCAAAGGCATTCCAGCCATGACCTTCCCATCTTTGTCTTCTGTACAGGGAATTCAGGGACCATATTGTCCATTATGTAAGTGGGAGTGTGATTTGAGTGGGATATGGCTGCTATTTCTAGCAAGGTGAGTGATAGCATAGAAGGTTCCCTTGTTAGCTCATAGTAGTGGTAGTTGATGTATGTATCTGTAGTTATGAAAAGTATCTTTTTAACAGGTAAATAATAACAATTAGAGTAATAATTCCTTCTGTTACAAGCACAAAGCCTGAAATTTCGGGGGAGGGGACTAGTTATTGCATTGACCCCAGTACCCAGCTGGTGTTTATTTTATTGATCTTGAAAGGGTGAAAGACAATGTCAGCCTCGGCTGAATTTGAACCCAGAACATAAAGATAGGTGTAATGCTGCTAAACATTTTGTCCGGCATGCTAATGACTCTGCCAGCTTGTCACCCTCACTGCCTTAATAATAATTGTGAATAATAACGAGCATTTCAATTTTGAGGGGTAGGAGGGTTAAATCAATTAATACTGATACCAGTACTCAGATGGTACTTAATTTATTGACCCCAGAAGCATTAAGGGCAAAGTTGACCTTGGCAGCATTTGAACTCAGGACATAAAGAACCGTAAGCATTTTGTCTCTCACACAGTAGCAATTCTACCAGCTTGCCACGTTGATAACATTGGTAATTATATATTCTTTTATTGCCCACAGTAGCCCAAGATGTTTGGGGTTTTGCAAAGATGAAATACATGGGGAAGCAACAAATAAAGAAACAGATTGGATGGGGTTATATTGAGTTAAATTTTGAAATTTCAGTTGTACATTTACATAATTCCTATACGAACCAATGTAGAAAATATCACTCCACGTATTGTCCAGGTCTACCTTAACTGTTGCTTTTAGGGGCTCAAGGTTTTGGGCTATACAGAAATGTGTGACTTTTCTTAGTGCTTGCAATTAGCTAAAGAGAGCTCAGGTAAGGCAGCAATATCCACATCCTGAGTCATATAGCTCTGTTTTGTTTTTTTACTTTGATAGGTAACATGTTTAGTGCTTCTTTGGTATTTGCAACACTTGTGAAGACACTACTAAAACAATACTTTTGCCCATTAAAAAAAATGACACGTTTTCTTCATTTAGCAAAATGTGTATGTAAATGTGTGTGTGTGTGTATGTGAGAGAGGAAGATAGAGTCCTGCTGTGGAATTGAATTTGTTATCATTTTTTTTTGTTCATAGTTAAATTTTCTTTTGTTTCCTCTCTGTGTAGCTTGCGTTTGTTTTCACTTTGGCTTGAATTGGTTGTAATCAAAGTGGGAGAGGGTATAATTATGTTATAAAAATGATAGAATTCGTGTCTCTACAGGTATGAGCTAACATCCATTGCGCTCTTGGAGGTTCCCTTTTGATAGTTATCCAAAAATAAATTAAAAATTTTTTTTGCTTCAGTTGTGGTTTGTAGAAAAAAAAATATCCATTATTCTTGAAATGATGTAAGCAACATACAGTAGTAGTAGTAGTAATAATAATAATAATGATGATGATGATAATAATAATAATAATAATAATAATAATAATAATAATAATAATAATAATTATGAAATAACAATAATATCAACAGCAAAAAAAAAAAAAGGTAAATATTGCAAATTAGAGAATAAAATTATTTGTCTTCTTTTTTTTTCTCATTTAAAAAAAAAAAAATTTATTATTTGTCTTGTCACTCATTCAGTTTTTCTCTTTTTACTATGTTGTAGGTCAACTCACAACGAATTAGAGAAGAATCGGTAAGTCTTGCTCTGCTATTATCACCCTGTCACTGTTATTATCGCAAACAACTTGTGACATTTGTTGACATACTTTCCTGTACATCATTCAAATCTTTCTGGATTCAGTTAAAATACCGGATAGAGTACCAAGTGTTCAACTGCTGGTACTCAATGAAATAAAGTACCAGTCAAGTATCGGGGGGGGGGGGGGCTCAATGGTGTTGATTAATCTCCTCTCCCTTCGAAGTTACTGGTCTTGTGCCCTAAATCAGAAAAGCAGCAAACTGGCCGAATCTTTGGAACATTGGACAAAATGTCTTGCAGTATTTCACACTGCTCTTTATGGTCTGAGCTTGATTCTTGCAAGGGACCGCTTTGGCCTTCATCCCTCTCAGTTCAAATCCTGCTGAGGTCAAACACCTGCCCACTCACCCGCTTCCAGGTCGTTATACAGGTGCCAGAAGTGTTCGGGATTTAGATCTTTCCTCTAACTGTAGTTAAGATCTTGTATAGTTTGATCTTGGGACCTAGTGCAAGTTTTTGAGGGAGACAGAAAATTCTAATGTTCCCTCTTTTAATTTCTAGATGTTTCCGTTGCTTTATCAAAGCCACCTTCCACCTGACCCTGCCACCAATCTTCCTCTATGAGGCACCAGTGTCCAGATGGTTGCATCCTGTGCCCTCTGCATCATGCACTAGCATCCTGAAGAACATAATTGATTGTGCATTCCTAGATTAAATATACGCAGAAATTAAAGCAAAATGGTCTTACAGTAAAAGAGATTGGCATTAGGAAGCGCATCTGCCCATGAAGACCCATGCCAAATCTGACATGGAGCATGATGCAGTCCTGTGGATCAACGGTGATGATGATCATCATCATCATTAATGGTTCAGCTTTGATTTGGGCATAAACCATCACAATAGTAACATCATAACTATCATACGAGAGAACCTTCTATGTTGGCTGACTGATCTGCCAGAGATGCACTCCCACCTCATTCACCACTGTCCCACCAACTGTTGAGCTCTGATTGGGTGTAACTTGCCCACCTCAGCTGTAACTGCTTCTATCGCTGGTGGGCATTCGAGTGTAAACTGACCCCCGGAGGAGAGAGAGGGTGTGTGTGATTTATGTAAATTGTTACACTTCACCACATGCGATTCACCTATGCTTGACTGAGAGTGCTGTACGATTGATGCTCAGCTGGATGGAAGCATGGAGGGACTGGAGCAAGAAATCTTGCTCATTGTTGCTCATTGTGTTAGGTATATATGTGTGTGTGTGTGTGTATGTATATGTGTGTGTGTGTATGTATGTATGTATGTATGTATGTATGTATGTATGTTAGTAGTGTATCTAGGTGACATGACTGCTGTCACAAATGGGTTTTGTTAATTGGGTGAAGGCGATATAACAAGCAGGGAATATGTATAAATGTGTATGTATGTGTGTGTGTGGATATGTCAATATATGAGTATGTGTGTGTGTGTGTGTGTGTGTGTGTGTGCATGTGCTTATGTGTCACTAATGTAGAAAAGATAGCAGCAGTCTGTCTGCTTTCTTGGCTGGAAGCCCAAGCAATGCTGGTTGATAATGGCTTGGTATTGCTGTCAGCTGAGACAGCTTGTTTTGAGATAGAAAAGATAGGCAGATAGATAAACAGATAGATAAATAGATAGATAGATATATAGATAGATAGCGATAGATAGATAGATAGATATATAGTGAACATTTTTTAAATATGCAAAAAAAAAAATCTACAGGAAAGAAAGTTTTTTCTTTTTTTTTTATATATATATAAATTTATTCCGGCTGAAGAGATTTTTTTTTTCCTTCAGTTTGTGCAACTAGTTCTTTACAAATTATATCTGATTTGAGGAAAATTGGAAGGATTTGCTAGAATGGAAACGGTGTAAGTGGTGGGTACATTTGTGTGTGTATATGTGTACATATGTTTACATGGAGTGAATATATCACTCTATATGCATATACATATTCATGTACATATCTACATTATATCTCTTTTGTCTGCTTTTTTTCTATGCTGACGTAAGTTTGAGTAGAGATTTGTTGAGGAGCTTTCTACAGCCAAATGCTCTTCCTGTCACCAACACTATATATATATATCTTATCAGTTAGTTGCTCATAATGATTAATATGGCAGACGTATTTTAATATTTCGTTTTCCACCACATTTCTTAAAAATCATCGTAGAGGCCTTGGTATCGGGACCACTCCACTCATATCTAGAAACTGAGGTTGGTGGGTAAGGAAGGGCATGCTCCCCATAGAAAATCCAGCTCCAGAAAAGCCTCCATGATACCAAAGGAGAATGGACACCAGGCAGCCCAAAGGTCGGGGTGGGCTGCACCTGCCTACCTCGGTTGCTATGGTAGATCCAGCCACTCCCCTGCCCCCTGCTAACGGGAACAAAACCCAGATTTGAAACACTGGATGATGATGATGGGCAGTTTATTACTGGATATGGCATATAATTGACAAGAATGGTACCATTGGTTTCACATTGATTCTTTTATAAGGTAATATTGATGACACTGTATATACATGCACACGTACACACACACACACATACACTCGCACAAACTATTGAGTGTTCTTGCTGATGGATTAAGAACAACAACATCACAACCCCAATGTCATGGTACCAGTGCTGTGGGAACCAATATGATCCTGTTTTCTACATGAAAAGCACAAAAGAGCAACACAAAGAGATTAACAATAAACAATGTTGAAAACAAAAAGCTGAGGCTTAGGCTTTTAGGCACTAATGACTGGAAGGTGCACTTAGAATTATTGGAAGCGCTCATGTTCCCAAAACAACATTGTGGTCATGAAGTAGTGCCTTAGTCTTACGGTATTGTCTGACTTCAGAAGCGAAACTGAAAAAAAGGTTCTGAATCTTGGGTTGATGGTGAACTTGGAAAAATAATATACAATGGGCATAGACATAGACACACAAGAGCCGTAATTATGAAGGGCTCTGGGGACTGTATTTGGCATGTGGAGGGATAAGGACTTTGGTAGAGGGTGGGTTCTTGTGACTTTTTTGTGCTTGGTCCAGTTAGGGTTTGGAAGGGTAGCTGGAGCAGTGATTTAGGTCTTGGAGAAGGAAACAGAGGTTTCTTGATGGATGTGGTAGAGACTTGTTAAGTAAAGACTGAAAGCTCTTTTGTGTGTGTGTGTGTGTGTGTGTGAGCGTGTGCACATGGATGTATGTGTTTATACACACAGACATATGCGCATAGAGATAGCTAGATAGATGGCTAGATAGATAGATAAAAAGTTGGATAGATATTGGTGTTAAGAAGGGCATCTAGAAATCATACGATCATGGTAAACAGATGTTAAATGATGCTGATTATGATATGAATATGCATACACACACATATATAAATATGTATCCATGTATATATGTGTGTGTGTGTGTGTGTGTGTGTATGTATGTATGTGTATATATGTGTGTGTGTGTATGTATGTGTATATATGTGTGTGAATATAAGAGAACTTCTCTAAATATAACAGTAGCAGTCATACATCTATTTGTTCACGCAATGTACACACACACACATACACACACACACACATACACGTATGTGTGTGTTTGAGAGTGTGTGTGTGTGTGTGTGTGTGTCACTAATGTACAAAAGACAGCAGTCTTTCTGCTTTCCTGACAAGAAGCCAATGCAATGCTGGTTGATAATGACTTGCTTGGTACAGCTATCAGCTGAGACAGGTCACCTAGGTAACAGAAGCTATCACCTACTTGAGGAAAGCCTCTGATGCTTTGAAAGACTAAATATATTTGTATGTGTGTGTAACAGATTTGAGTTTAACATGCGTTAGAGCTGCGAAGACTCAGTACCTGTCTGGTTGAACTTAATGTAATCAATGCAGTCAACATGTGGGATTACAGATCGACTAATCTAGGGGTTTCAGTTCCACAACATGGCACCTTCAGTAAGTGCCTTCTCCTTTAACCCTAGGCAGAACCACTGCCTTGTGAGTGATTTGATAGGCAGCAGAAACTGTGTGAACCCCCTGTGTGTGTGTGTGTGTGAGTGTGTATGTGTGTGTGAAATACAATGACTAAAACAAGTTGAAGGAAAAAATTCATGATAAAACATACCATGCCACCATGCAACCAAGTATGTCTTGGTAGCATGTACCATGCTTTTGCAAATTGTTTTAGGGCCCTGTGTTGTCACAAGCTGACATAGCTACCTTCTTAACACTTACCTCACCCACGGCTCAGTGGTCACCCAGGACAAGACAACTTGGGGGAGATAGGGTTGTATGAACTCCCAGTCGGTGCTCATTACAGCTAAGCAGCCTAGTGCAATGTGAAATGAAGTGCCTTGTTCAAGGTACAGTGTACTACCTGGTCCTGGAATTGAACTCGTGACCATATGTTTGTGTGCCCAACACTCTAACCACTGAGTTTGCATGTTGTGTTTGTGTATACATGTGTGAATGTGTGCCAGTATATAGTTTTGTAAATACGTGTGAGTTTAGAGTGAACTCTTCATTCCTGCCCCAAAACTCCCAAGAGCTTGAAGAGTCCTTTCGTAGCTGACCTTTTACTTGTCAATTTTGCAATGTGGCCACTGCTTACTGTAGTGACATCTACTCCCAGCCCTTAACAATATCAAGGAGCCAACAAGGGAACCTGGATGGAGGTCGCTTGGCCTGCTGGAACTAGTAAGCACATCTCCCTTAAATAATGTTGGTTATATCAACCATTAGTCCTTGAAAGTCCCTCATATACTAATACACATGATGGATGGTTAGTGTTGGAATGTCATTGCTTTATGAAGTCTGTTCCATTAGCTTTGGCCTGGGGTTAAACAGAGATGACTGTGACAAAGCTGAGTGCTGCATCTACATTTGTGCCCCTCCAGGGTTGTTGGAATGGATGTCTATTATTGACTGAGACCGATTTTATGGCATTGAATATATATTTCTGCTTGCTAAAAAATAAGTTTTGTTTTTAATTAAATTAGAAAAATACACCCCATTTTCTGTGCCTCCTTTAAACAAAATTACCATTTTATTTATTTATTTATTTATTTATTAACTGGTAAAAAAACTGGAGTCATCATAAGTTAGTCATTAAAGGCAGTGCTAGAATAGTTGAAGAATGATTCACCAAAAAATATCTTGTGGTTTTCATTTTTTTTTTGTCTTTTTCTCAGTAACCAGGTCTGTCTTGTTTGTTCATAAAAACATATAACACCCCTCTCTCTCCTCCCAAACAAATCCCTCTTTTCTCCCCCACCTCCTCCTCCACTACTAGGAAAAGAAATTTGCATTTCTATCTGGAATTTTTATCTTCACACGATTTTGTTTTATTTGGTCTGTTTTTGATGCTGTGCTTAAAGCGCCGTTGTTGATGCCATTGATGTTTATTCAGCTCTGCTCCTGTTGCACCCGCGATGCCAAAGTAACCTGATTAAATATTTCGTGAAGCATATTTCTAATGATATTACACAACTTCCATTATGTGATATTTAATTAAGTTTTTTTTTTTTTTTTTTTTTTTAATAATAATAATAATCAAGAATTTCATAGGGATTTCGTTACAATATCAGAACTTCCTCATTATTCAAGCTGGCATTCGAAACATAAGTTAACAAGAAATGTATACACACACAAAAAAAAAAATGCTGGAATATCTTCATTTAAATTAGAGCCCCTTTAAAAGCAGCAGAGTTTGCATTACAAACACAGCGGGGTGGTCTCAAGGCAGGTTTAATATCAAAAGGGTTAATGGAAAAAAATATTTAATATTTACTCTCTGTTGTGTGTTTCAAGTAATTATTAAGCTGTAACTTCATAGATCCCCCACATAGAATTATGGCGTTGGGAGTAAGCCTTTATTAATGATGTCTCGGAGTAAATTCAGTTTTAATTCTTTAGCATCCAGATTACTCTATCAAACATAATGCTTATTTGTTCATATTGTTTTTCAATAAATCATGCACTATCTCATAGCTTTGTAATTTCAAAGCAGTGATTATTTATGATTTTAGAATGATAATTGTAGGGGACGTGTGAGAGGCTAGATCTGGCTGCTTTGAGCATAAAACTAGTAAAATATGTCAGGAGTGTAACCAGTCCACTTATGCATACCTTTCCTTATTTGGACACTAAACTCTGCTTCCGAAGACCTGTTGAGGCAAGTGAAATCGAAATCGAAATCAAATTCGATGACTGGCATCCATGCTAGTGGAGCGGCAAGAATACCATACGAGCGTGATCATTGCCAGAGCAACAAGCTGGCCTCCGTGCCGATGGCACATAAAAGCACCATTCGACTGTGATTGTTACCTGCATCACCTTACTGGCACTTGTGCTGGTGGCACGTGAAAAAACATTTGAGCGAGGTCATTGCCAGTGCCGCTGGACAGGCTCATGTGCTGGTGGCACATAAAAAGCACCATTTGAACATCGCTGTTGCCAGTACCGCCTGACTGTCCCTCGTGCCAGTGGCACGTAAAAGCACCCACTACACTCTTGGAGTTGTTGGCATTAGGAAGGGCATCCAGCTGTAGAAACTCTGCCTAATCAGATTGGAGTCTGGTGCAGCCATCTGGTTCGCCAGACCTCAGTGAAATCATCCAACCCATGCTAGCATGGAAAGCGGATGTTAAATGATGAAGGCGATGATGATGATGACAGCTGGTTTAAATGCTAAAGGGATAAATAATTGCTTATAACCAGCAGTGTAGCTTAAGTGTGGGCTGCCTGAGGTAGCCATTGAGTTTCCTCATCCTGCCCTCTATATAGATTATACAGCAGACCCGAAAGTGTTGCACCCCATAAAAACATCACCCAGATCAAATTGCCACCCTTGTCTTCTCCAACAATGCTACTGCATATAATAATTTGGAGTGAAAACCCAATGGATTGAAGAAGGGCAGTATGCTGTGTGGGTCTTGAACCCACATGTTAAAAACGTAGAATGTCACCCATGGATCTTGAACCATGCAATTTATGTGACTCAGATAAACGTGCTACCAATTACATCAAGGCAGTTGCTATTTTCTGTCTATCAAATTAAATGCTTTTATGTTTCAAACACCATTTTCATAATGTTAATCTCTTTTTATATATGCTTCAATATTTTCAAAATAAACTAAAATGGAGGTGAGATTTTGTAGAGTTTGTTGAGGGAGATTTGGCTATTTCTTTGAGCATATCAAAATAGGCTATGTTCTTTGTTCTCGAGAACTCTTGATAAGGATTCTGCATTTCCAAAAGACATTTAACTGCGGTATTGAACCACTGGCACAATTCATCAGAAGCTCTCCCTCTCTCTCATTGACTTCGTACTTTACACACACACACACACACACACACCCACACACAAATGTGTGTGTGTGTTCAAAGTGAATGCCTCTTTTTTTTCTTTTTGTGTTAATCAAGTCAACCTAGTGATAAAAGATGTATGAAACTTGTATTGCAAAACCAACATACTCTACATCCTGGATTGAATGCATGTATGTTTATCATGGGGGACCGCATGTCCTTCCTGAGCCATAGGCTCATAAGGCCACTTTTCAGATTCTGGGACATATATGCTTCCTCTCTGGATAGGACACTGGCCTGTCATAGTATTACTCATTTTTGCTCCCTGATTGAAGTGGAGCCACTTGAAATGAATTGTTTCACGCAAGGACACAATGCCCAGTCCAGGAATTGAAACCACTGTCTTACGACCACGAGTGCAGCACCACTAACCACCAAACCACATGCCTCATGTATATGCGGACATATATATCTTCATACATATCTAAGCATATAGGTACACTCACACACACACATGCATCTGCAATGGCCTTGAGAGAAAAAAAAATGATAAAGTGAAAGTCAACCACAAATTCATTCTTACCTATAATAGATCTATTGTATTAGTGCTATTATTAGCACTATCATCATATTATCAGCAAGGTTATTGCAATTATCATCATCATCATCATCATCCTTATTATCATTGTCATCATCATCATCATCATCATCATCATCATCACTTGTTATTAATGTTGTTATCGCTGCTCTTTCATTCTCTGTTCCATAAATAGTTGAATCTATTCAAGCCTGATTGGTTGGAAGGTGTCAGAAGTTGGTTAATGACTCGTTTAAAGATACTAACGGTATACCGGCAGCATGGTAGAAAGGGCGAAGCGGAGGTGGAGGTGGAGGAGAAGAGTGAGGGGAAAGGTGGGGGGGGAGTAGAGGGGTTGTGGCTGTGTGAGTGAAACAGAAGAAGAAGAAGGAGGAAAAAAATGCAATTGTTTCGTACAGATAAGCAGCTTATCTAATCGTGATCGGCAATCGGGCTTGGGCCTGAGATAAGCCGGAAACTAGCTGAGGTGGAATGGACTTAGGTACCTTTTGCATTTTCAAATACCTGTAATCACCATCGTCATTGTCATCGTCATTGTAATCGTCATCATCATCGTCACCACCACCACCACTATTATTATTGTTGTTATTAATATTATTATTATTATTATTATTATTATTGAGATGGTGTGCTGGCAGAATCGTTAGCGTGCTGGACAAAATGCTTAGCAGTATTTCGCCGGTCACTATGTTCTGAGTTTGAATTCTGCTGAAGTTGACTTTGCCTTTCATCCTTTTGGGGGTCAATAAAATAAGTACCAGTTGAACACTGGGGTCAGTGTAGTCAACTCATCCCCTCCCACCAAAATTGCTTCCTTGTGGCAAAATTTGGAATCATCATCATTATTATTATATTATTATTATTATTATTGTTATGAGTTCTAATTCCACCGAGGTCAACTTCGCCTTTCATCCTTTCGGTAGCAATCAAATAAGTACCAGTTAATCACTGGGGTCGATGTAATTGTCTGTCCTTGTTTGTCCCCTCTATGTTTAGCCCCTTGTGGACAATAAATAAATAAATAGTAATTAATATTATTATTATTATTACTATCATTATTATTATTATTATTATTATTATTGAGGTGGTGAGCTGGCAGAATTGTTAGCATGCCAGGCAAAATGCTTAGCGGTGTTTTGTCTGTCTTTATGTTCTGAATCCAAATTCCATTGGGGTCGACTTTGTCCTTCATCCTTTTGGTAGTGGGGGAGGGGTCAAGGAAATAAGTACCAGTTACACACCTGCTTCCAACTAAAATAACAGTTGCTATGGCCAGACACCTTTTTACATGACCCTGCTTGTGTGACAGTGACACTCATTTTACAGCTCTCATTAGGACATGGCAAGCACATACAAATGCACATGTACACACACATACATATATATGATGGGGCTTCTTTCAATTTCCAACTGCCAAATTCACTCACAAGGTTTTGGTCAGCTCAGGACTATAGTAGAAGACATTTGCCCAAGGTGACTACTCTCCACTGGGACTGAACCTAGAACCATATGGTTGGGAAACACTAACTTGTTACTACACAGCCACCTGTGCTTACTATTCATGTATTTATATATAGATATATATGAAAATAAAATAAGGAAATAGAAAATTATGTCATGGACTTCATTGACTTACATCTGTTTCTGCTACCAGATGTTAAGCGCACATAGTTGAGCACCTATAGCTTCATCAGAGCCTGCCTCTCTCTCTCTCTCTCTCTCTCTCTCTCTCCCTCTCTCCACACACACACACACATGCAAAAACAGAAATACACACCCATACACACACACACACACACACACACACACGTGTCCCTGTGTGTTTGCATGTATGAGTTAAAACGAAAGAAGATATACAGAATTTCATACAAAGTACCACGTTGCAAGATAGCATTATACTCATAAAGTAAAAGAAAAACAAAAAAAAAAGAATAAAATATAAAGATAATACAATAAACTATATTACTGATTTTTTTTTTTCTAGGTAAAAAAAAAGTGGGTGGAAGGGTGGGAGTTGCATTATATTTTGTGATCGTAGTGCACTTGAATAATTACAGCAGTGTCTATTGTATACTGTTTGCTATTGTTTCTACTCAGGTAACCTTGTCAGTTCGTATATGGGTGTACATAGGTGGCTTTAGTTATTCTAGAAGGAATGGTCATTATCTTTGTACTGTTAATTGTTATGATAATAACAATAATAATCATAATTATCATGTACTTTATCTATTATGAAATAGAGAGTAGCCATTTGTTTTTGTTTTTGTTTGTTTCTTTTATTTAGTTATATTTTCATTTGGATATTGAACTTTTGTCCTTCTCTTCCTCTTACCTCATATTTTTTTTTGGGGGGTGGGTTTGTTGTTTTTGAATTGATTATTTGCTGTGGAATAACATTAGCTGTGACCGTCCAAAGTGTTGTCTCTGTGGTTAAGAAGTTTGCGTTGTAAATCATAGCTCAGAGTTCAGTCCTACTGTGTGGCACTTTGTTTAAGTGTCACCCCTATCCACCCCCCCCTGCCTATTTCTCTCTCTCCCTCCCTTCTCAGATCCTTGGGTTGACTCAGACTTTGCGCATGAAATGGGATTGGTTAGATGAAGACTGCGCAGAAGAAATCTGGTGAAAAGGAAAAGAGAACACATGTGTTTCACAAGTGGTTAAAATAGCAATTGGCAAAAGGATTTCTCATTCAGCTTAATGTATGTTGTGATCTGAGGCGGGTTAAAAGAGAGCTGAATCTGCTTCATAAGAATTGCTTCAGGTAAAAGACACCTGAAAAAAGAGTTAATTCCCTTCTTTTGGATTTGCTACTTAAGTGTCTTTGGGAAAGGATACTTGAAAAGAGCTAATTTTTGTTCCTTGACATTTGCTTCATCAACGTCTGTCGCAAGGGACATCTGTAAAGAGTTGATCCTGTCCCCTTAAGGTTCGCTTCATAGATGCCTATGGAAAGGGACACATGAAAAAGTGAGTCAGTTCTGTTGAGTTTTGCTTCCACTGACTCAGGAACAAAATTTGCTTAGGTCATGCAAACAAGGTCTTATTTTATTATTTTTTTTTTATTTTGTTCTTTGATCTTTTACAGATCACCTTTTTATGCACTTTTTCCTAAACCTGAGCAAAGTAAGTAGGGGTGCAAATTTTGATTTGGTACCCCCAAAATTTTAGGAGGTGCACATGCACCCCCCAGTTCACAACTTCAAGTTTACTTCCTGAAATATCTGTGGAAAGACAGCCGTAGGTCATTCTGTCCCGGCAAGGCGAAACCAAAGTGAGGGAAGATTCTGACAGAAACAGCTTTGGCTTCTATCTCAACAGACAAAATGTTTGCAAGACTACTACTATGGTCTCTGATTGGACAAAATAAAACATGTCAGGAGTAACCGGTGAATCGATAAAACGTCACCTGTTGCATGAAGATTTGAATGAGGTCAGCGCAGGTCCATCCGATGGATTGTACCTCATGAGTCATGGTTTCTCTTTCCTCCTTTCCCACCCCTCACCCTGTTTCAGAGACTCTGCAAAGGTCATCGTCATTGTTGCCCTGCTACCTCTGACTAAACCATTAGAAGTACAAGTTCTTGAAATATAAATGAAAATACACACATACACAATATATATATATATATATATATATATATATATATATATACACACACAGGTACAGATACACTAACAGACAGCTGTAAGACCAGTTGAGGATGTTATGTGTAATCTTACTTAATATGCAGGAAGTAGATAGTGGGGTGAGGTAGGGGGACTCTTCTTACCGTGGTGAGTGTACTGATCTACCGAAAGCTAACAATGACTGATAGTACACCAGTACACCCACCATAGTAAGAGTTCCTTAGAATGTGAGTTCAAATCCAGCTGTGGTCAACACTGTTATTCATTATTTCAGTATTGAGAAAATAAACCGAGTCTAAATTTTTGGCTTTGTGCCTGTGATGGTGTAATACAATATAGTTTGTTAGGAAAGGCGGTGAGCTGGTAGAATTGTTAGCACGCCGGGCGAAATGTATAGTGGTATTTTGTCTGCCGTTATGTTCTGAGTTCAAATTCCGCCGAGGCCAACTTTGCCTTTCGTCCTTTCGGGGTCGATTAAATAAGTACCAGTTACGCACTGGAGTCGATATAATCGACTTAATCCGTTTGTCTGTCCTTGTTTGTCCTCTCTGTGTTTAGCCCCTTGTGGGTAGTAAAGAAATAGGTATTTCGTTTGTCTTTACAGTCTGAGTTCAAGTTCCACCAAGGTTGACTTTGCCTTTTATCCTTTCGGTGTTGATAAATTAAGTAATGGTTGCACACTGGGGTCAATATAATCGACTGGCTCGCTCACCCAAAATTTCGGGCCTTGTGCCTAGAATAGAATAGAATATAGTTTGTTAGGAAAGGTGACAAGCTGGCGGAAACATTAGCACACTGGGCAAAATGCTTAGCGGTAATACATCTGTCTTTACCTTCTGAGTTCAAATTCCACTGAGGTCGACTTTGCCTTTTATCCTTTCGGGGTCGATAAATTAAGTACTAGTTGCATACAGGGGTCAATATAATCGACTGGCTCGCTCCCCCAAAATTTCAGGCCTTGTGCCTATAGAGTAGAAAAGAATATAGTTTGTTAGGAAGAGCACTCGGCTGCTGAACTAAACACATTGTAGTTTAAACATCCTAGTTTCAAATAATGCTGGGGGTCATCTTCACCTTTCATTTCTATCAGTGTTGCCAACTGTGTAGTGCAGTGTAATGGGGTAGATCAATGTATTTGTCTGTACCCTTCATTCAGCAGTTATGGCATTGGGCCAATTGTTGGAAACTTAATAGTTTGTTTATTATTATGGTAGCAAGCTGGCAGAACCGTTAGCACAACAGGCAAAACGCTTGGCGGAATTTCGTCTGTTGTTGAATGTTCTGAGTTCAAATTCCACTGAAGTTGACTTTGCCTTTCATCTTCTCGGGGTTATTAAAATAAGTACTAGTTGAACTTTGGTGGGGCTAGAGAGGGGATCGATGTAAGTGACTTAGCCCCCACCCTGTGAACTTGCTGGCGTTGTGCCGAAATTTGGGGTCAATAGTTTGTTTATTGTTTAGCATATGAAGATTGATTTCCAGAGAAAGAAAAAGGGAAGAAAAAGGGGGAGGACTATCAAGTGAGAGCGGAGAGTAAGAGAAAGAGGATGGACTAGCAAGAGGGAGATGAAATGGGGAAGAACCAAGTGTTATTCACCATGTCCAACTCTTACCTTCCAAGTTCAAATCCTGCTAAAGTCAGCTTCACTTTTTATCTTTTTGCGCTCAATAAAATAAAGTACCGATCAAACACTAGGGTTGATGGGGGTCAACTAATTTCATCCCACCTTAATATTGCTGACCTTGTGTTCAAGTCAGAAACTATTACTGCCACTCCGTTGGTTACGATGATGAGGGATCCCAGTTGATCCGATCAGCGGAACAGCCTGCTTGTGAAATTAATGTGCATGTGGCTGGGCACTCCACAGACACATGTACCCTTAACATGGAGATTCAGCGCGACACAAAATATGACAAGGCTGGCCCTTTGAAACGCAAGTACTACTCATTTTTGCCAGCAGAATGGACTGGAGCAATGTGAAATAAAGCGTCTTGCTCAAGCTCATAATGTCTCACCAGGAATTGAACTAATGACGTTACGATTGTGAGGCAAATACCGTAACCCCTAAACCATGCTCCTTCACCAAACCATTATATTTACGCACCATTTGAAAGAGTTACATTTGCCCTTGGTCGCCAGGGTATTCATGGCTGTTGGGTAAAGGGTTCCTTGATTGGCCCTGGGCATTTGTTTAACCACTGTTGGGACAGCCCCTTCCATACTATTTTTACACTGCAAAGCACTGCTGTTCCTTTTCCCTTTATTTTATTCATTTCTGTCATAATTGATTCTGTGTGAACATCAACCATTTTTCTAATTTATCTTTCTACAATGTTCCTTTGCATCTAATGCCCCTTGTGGCAAATAAAAGACATTATCATCATCACCATCATCATCACCACCATCATCATCATCATATTGATTATTATGGTTATTATTGCGATTACTATTGTTGTTGCATTGTTATTGTTATTATTGTGCTCAAATTAGAAACAATTATTATAGTGGTTGTTTGTTAATTAGTATTATAATAATTATTATTTTTAGTTTGAATTTTCTTCACATTTCCGATATGATCTTAATGACGCTTTCATCTCGACTCATTTCAGCTTCATTTTTTTTTTTTCTTTCTTTCCCCATTTTAAAAATTGTTTTATGTGATTGTTTAATTTTCATGATTATTATGGTGCATTTTTTCATTCTCTCTCTCTCTCTCTCTCTCCCCCTCTCTTGTTAGCATTAATGATTTGCTCGGCTATAGATGTGGTGCATTCAAGTATAGAATAACACTGATGCATCACACATGCACATATACACATCATATATATATATATATATATGTATATAGGCGCAGGAGTGGCTGTGTGGTAAGTAGCTTGCTTACTGACCACATGGTTCTGGGTTCATATTCACTGCATGGCACATTGGGTAAGTGCCTTCTACTATAGCCTCGGGCCGACCAAAGCCTTGTGAGTGTATTTGGTAGATGGAAACTGAAAGAATCCGTCATATATATGTAAATATATGCATATGTATATATATGTATGTGTATGTGTATATGTTTGTGTGTCTGTGTTTGTCCCCCCCCACAACATCACTTGACAACCGACGCTGGTGTGTTTACGTCCCCCATAACTTAGCGGTTCAGCAAAAGAGACTGATAGAAATAAGTACTAGGCTTACAAAGAATATGTCCTGGGGTCGATTTGCTCGACTAAAAGCAGTGCTCCAGCAAGTCCGCAGTCAAATGACTGAAACAAGTAAAAGAGTAAAGGGTATATATATATACATACATATATATATATATATATATATATCTAGCAATCTATGTACATATATAAAACCATTTTCAAGTGCTGCAACAGATAATTCTGCATATTGCCATATGTTATGCACTTTTCCATCCACAGACTGTTCTCTTCTAGGTGCTAAACACACACACACACACATGGTGTGATTGTCTTTCCATGTGTGTCTATGTATATTTATATATTTGCAGATATGCTGGTGTATAAATGGATGCACCTGCGTGTGCATGTGTGTGTGTGTGTGTGTGTGCGTGTATACACGCACTCAAACATGCCTTCACATGTGTGTTTGTTACGGATTCGTTTTTCGAAGCATCAAGTGATGCTACGCAGTGTAAGTGACTCTGTGCACATGTTGCTGTGTAATGTGCACACATGTATGCATATATCTGCACGCGGGCGGGTTTGTGCGTGTGTGTGTGTTTGTGTGTGTGCGTGCGCATGTGCGTGTGAGTGCACACATGCGAGCGAGTGTGCTTTTCGGTTAGCTAGCGTGGAGCAGTTTACCTTGTACCCTACTTTCGAGCCAGTGATAACACTGTATATATACACTCGCTGTATGTGGTGGAAACACCGCGGAATTAACTCACATGGTAACAAGAGAACATGCTTGCTGAATTTAGCTTCTGAATAGCAGCAGCAGCAGCAGCAGCAGCAGCAGTAGCAGCAACAGCAACAGCGGCAGCAAATGCATAAGCTGACACACCACTGCTTTCCTTTGCTGTTGCCTTACTGGCAGTAGATTCAGTGTCATCCATCATCATCATCATCATCATCATCATCATCATCATCATCATCATCATCATCATCATCATCATCATCATCATCATCATCATCATCGTTGTTGTCGTCGTCGTCACAGTGGTATCGTCATCATCATCATCATCATCATCATCATTGTTGTTGTTGTCGTCGTCATAGTGGTATCGTCATCATCATCATCATCATCATCATTATCGTTGTTGTTGTCGCCGCCGTCATCGTAATGGTGTTGTCATCATCGTTGGCGTTATCATCCTCATCATCATCACCACCACCACCACCAGCAGCTGTGACAGTAATGAACTAGGATAATAATAATAATAATAATAATAATAATAATGATAATAATGATAATAATAATAAATTTGATGATGATGATGATGATGATGATGATGATGATGATGATGATGATGATGATAGAAGCAACAGCAGCAGTGGTAGCAGCTGAGTGGAATTAAATCACTACCATTAACAGGGAAGATGTTGGTGGTGGTGGTGGTGGTGATGGTGGTGGTGGTGTTAGTAAAAGTGTGTGACTAGCATGAAGAACATGGACAAAAAAAACCCCAGTAACAATAACAATGGCAATAGTTTTAAGAACAGCTGAAGAAATAGTTGTTGTTGTTGTTGTTGTTTGTGGTGGTAGATTTAATCAATGGATGGTGGGAGTAGGTATGTGATCCGAGAGCATGGGAAAGATGAGAGGAAAATGTGTTATCGCAAGAAAAGAAATAATGGGAAAAAGATAGATGAGTCGATAAGGAGGTAGGGTAGTGTAGGTAGGTAGGTAGGTAGGTAGGTAGATAAAAAGATTGACAGAGATGTGGGCACATGTCATATATATATATATATATATATATATATATATATTATATATATACATATACCCACCCATACACATATATATTTATAGAGAGAGAGAGAGTGAGAGAGAGAGACAGATAGACAGACAAATAGATACAGAGAGATAGAGAGAGAGAGAGGTGGGGATAGCTTGATGGGTAGGTGTATATACCTGTAGAAAGTGAAGTGAAAATGGAAAAGGCTGTTGAGTGTGACAAGAGATACAGAGGTACACAAAGGGAAAGAGAGAGAGAAAGAGAGAGAGAGAGAGAGAGAGACACTATGTGATAAGATAGATAAATAAACCAACAAATTTTTTTAAAAATTACAAATTGCTGGAAAGAGAGAGAGAAAGAGAAAAATGAAGGGTAGAAATAATGATATGTCAAGTTATATATTGGGTGGGTGGATGGAAGACCCTTCTACCCCTTTCCCATGTATTCCAGCAGTTTTCTTACTCCCCGCTCCCACCATCTGCATTCCTTTCTCCATTCTGTGAACTTTTTACTGTTTCCTTGCTGCTGTTTCAGTGAATGAACGAAGGTCCCAGACGAAATCCCTTATGGAATTTTCCTTGCATGTCAGGAGTCGAAAGCCTGGCATAGGAGCTGACTTTTCCTTCCATTCCATTACCCTGGGGTGTGGTAAAATGCATGCCGCTACTCATGGCCAAGTGGTGGTCGACTTCGGTGGAATTGAAACTCAGGACATCAAAGACTGACGAAATACTGCTAAACATTTTGCCCATCGTGCTAACAGTTCTTTTTTTTTTTTTCTTTTGTATTCTACTCTAGGCACAAGGCCTGAAATTTCGGGAGAGTGGGGCCAGTCGATTAGATCAACCCCAATATACAACTGGTACTTAATTTATCGCCCCCCCTCCTCCCCAAAGGATGAAACGCAAAGTCAACCTCGGCAGAATTTGAACTCAGAATATAAAGACGAAATACCGCTAAGCATTTCACCCCATGTGCTAACGGTTCTGCCAGCTCACTGCATTAATAATAATAATAATAATAATAATAATAATAATAATAATAATAATGATAATAATGATAATGATAATAATTATAAACCTTCCTGCTATAGGCACAAGGCCTGAAATTTTGGGTGAGGGGACTTGTTAGTTTTATCAACCCCAGTGTTTCACTGGTACTTAATTTATCAACCCTGAAAGGATGAAAAGTTAAGTTCACCCCAGCGGGATTTGAACTCTGAACATAAAGAGGGACAAAATGCGACTAAGCATTTTGGCCGGTATACTAACGTTTCTGCCAGCTCGGCAGCTCGAGTAGTAGTAGTAGTAGTAAGAACAACAACAACCTAAATGGTTTCTAATTTAGGCACAAAGCCAGCAACTTTGAGAAGACAGGGGTTAGTCAATTAAATGGGACCTTATAGCACTTTAGTTTATCAGTCAAGTACTGGGGTTGATATAAACGCTTAAGCCTCACCACCGCCACTATCACCACCACCACCACTACCATCATTATCACCGTCCCCACCAAAATTTCTGGCCTTGTGCCTAAATTAGAATCATTTAATGTAGAGTGAGAGATAAGCCTTCCTTAATGTTGAATGTGCACTCACTATAGAAGAGATGGATTTGGATTGGGGACAGGGGATAGGGGATAGATGGATGGGTTAGTTAAATGGATGTAAATGTGGTTCGATAGAATGGTGGACAGATGCTGGAAACCACAAAGGGAAGTAGATCGGAGAGCACAGATATTGGATGTGTGTGTGTGTGTGTGTGTGTGTGTGAGTGAATATATATTATATATATGTATATGTACATATGTATGTTTTTATACATGTATATGTATATGTGTGTATATATATATATATGTATATAAGCACATATGTATGTGTGCCTCTCTCTATATATATGTGTGTGTGTATGTGAGTGAATATACATTATATATATGTATATGTGCATATGTATGTTTTTATACATGTATATGTATATGTGTGCATATATATGTATATATATATATATGTACATATGTATGTGTCTTTCTCTGTATATGTGTGTGTGTGAGTGAATATACATATATATATGTATATGTGCTTATGTATGTTTTTATACATGTATATGTATATGTGTGCATATATATGTATATATATATATATGTACATATGTATGTGTCTTTCTCTGTATATGTGTGTGTGTGAGTGAATATACATATATATATGTATATGTGCTTATGTATGTTTTTATACATGTATATGTATATGTGTGCATATATATGTATATATATATATATGTACATATGTATGTGTGTGTGTGTCTCTCTCTATGTGTGTGTGTGTGTGTGTGTGTGTGGTGTTGTTTAGGTGAAGCATTGTGAAACAGAAGTTAAAAGTGGTTTGGAAAGCTGCTACAAGTTGGAAACGCAGGAGTGTTCTTATTCTTGTTTGCACTCCTTTTACTTCACAACGTTGCGTTGTAGTGGCTTTTCAGAGCATTTCAAACTACACACACACACACACAGAGAAATATATCCAAGACACGTATATGACCATGAACCTTTCTAGTCTTTTCTGTTGTTTCATCATGTATCTGTGTGCGTGCGTGATGCGCGCGTGTATGTGTGTGTGTGTGTGTGTGTGTATGATCACTTGTGCATACAGACATACTTATGCATACATACATACATACATGTGTGTGTATGTATGGTTGTGATCTTATCCAGGCCTTGTTTCATCACTTATGTTCTTTTGTCTTCTATATATGTGTATATATATATATATATATACACACACACACACACACACATGCACGTATATATGCTCAAACACACACACTCACGCACATACAACCTTCTCCCTCTCACACACACATATTCCCCCACACACTTGCATGGCATAGATCAAATCCATTCTCGTATTGATTGGTTTATGAGGTAACTGCGTGCATATAAGCACACCTACTCACCCGGACAGCTACTCACACACACACACACACACACATATATATAATTATGCACGTCCTTGTTTTATGTATAACATTACATTTACATCTGTTTCTCATATTCAATACATAATCAGATACAAATCTCATACATGAATGCATATATATATATATATATATATATATATATATAATATATATAATATATATAATATATATATATATATATATTTATATACGCATCTGCATATATTATTACATCATTGCAATCAATTTGGTAACCGAGGATGACTATCCTGACTCTGAAAATATCTGAAATATACTTTTATCCATTGGATCATTACTTTCCTCAACATCAATATATATATATATTTTTATGTTTATTGTATGAGAAAGATTGGCATGGCTTTCCATTAGTTATGACGACAAATGTTCTAGTTGATATGATCAAGCAAACGGCCTACATGTGAAATTAACATGCAAGTGGCTGAGCGCTCCATAGACACGCCTACCTGCACGTAGTTCTCAGGGAGATTCAGCACGATATAGAATGCGAGAAGGCTGACACTTTTGAATTGCAGGAACAACACATGTTTGCTAGTTGACTGGACTGGAGCAACGTCAGATAAAGTGTCTTGCTCAAGGACATAATGCGCCGCTCAGAGTTGAACTCACGGCCTTATGATCGTGAGCACAATGCCCCTAGCGACTAAGCCACATACCTTCACCTGAGAAAAATAAATCTCTCAACGGATTACTATTTGGTCGACTTACTTAAATAGATCCTGAGAGTGAGACAACCGCTTACCAGCTGGTATACAAAGTTGGCTGTTGATCAGATTTTGAACGATGGATAGATGGATGAAATACGACTACCTAGGTGCAATCTGGGGTTTGAATAACCCCTGACTGTGCAAGGGTATCTTATTGCTGGAAGACCAAAGACACCCAATGACTGCTGGTAACATCCCTGATATCATGTCCAGGCAGGATGATGAACTTCAGCAAAACTATACATATACTCTTTTACTCTTTTACTTGTTTCAATCATTTGACTGCGACCATGCTGGAGCACCGCCTTTAGTCGAGCACATCGACCCTAGAACTTATTCTTTGTAAGCCTAGTACTTATTCTATCGGTCTCTTTTGCCGAACCGCTAAGTTATGGGGATGTAAACACACCAGCATCGGTTATCAAGCGATGTTGGGAGGACAACAGACACAAACACACACACACACACACACTCACACATATACATATACATATATACACAGGCTTCTTTCAGTTTCCATCTACCAAATCCACTCGCAAAGCTTTGGTCAGCCCGAGGCTATAGTAGAAGACATTTGCCCAAGGTGCTACACAGTGGGACTGAACCCGGAACCATGTGGTTGGTAAGCAAGCTACTTACCACACAGCCACTCCTGCGCCTAAGTTATATATTTACTAACTTACTAGAGTTATATATTTACTAACTTTTACAACGAAATGGCTGGCAGTGACTTCGAAGTCTCAGCGTGCTTGTCTTCATTTGATTGTAGGTGAATGAGCCGGAACTTCGAAGTCACTGTCAGTCTTTTCTTGAAAACATTAATAAGGTGTGTACTCAGCTAATAGGTATTTAATGCTCCTTCAGTTTTGAAGTTAAATTGTTTTTATATTTAACTTGAAGTGTGTGTGTGTGTGTGTGTGTGTGTGTGAGAGAGAGAGAGAGAGAGAGAGAGAGAGACTGAGAGAGTGTGAGAGATAGAGAGATTCAGTGAGGAATAGAGAGCAGTATTGTCAGAAACACTTCACTGTTATTTGTGTCATTAAGTGTAATGGACATTCCCTTCTGTGACATAGAATTGGACATTCCCTTCTGTGATACAGAAACACAGTATGTATGAAACATGCACACACACACACACACACACCACACACACACATACACACATGCAATAACATAGTCATTGTGTATTTGGTGCCAAGCCTTGATCAGCTAGGATCAACAATGAACATACTTGTAGTTATGGTAACCGTATTAATCTCCGATGACCAAGTGTGTGTGCTGTAGTTCGGTTAGTACAGTCTAGCTTACAGTTATGGTTGTGGTCATTTTGGCCAGTTGTGTAATGCAAGGTTATACAGTAACCGCCATTGTCGGTCAAGTTTTAGATAATAATTTTTACCCCCCCCATTGAGCAGGACCATGATTACAGGTGTTTTAGCCATACCTCTCCTCTGTCTTTCATATCTTCTAAACATAATATGTGCTTAGCAACATGCATGCTATGGGACTAAGATGGAAATCATGTGGTCAAGGAGCAGCATACCTATTTTAGTGCTGACCAGAGTTGACCAAAAGGCAGAAACGTTAGCACACTGGGTGAAATGCTTAGCGGTATTTCATCTGCCGTTATGTTCCGAGTTCAAATTCCGGCAAGGTCGACTTTGCCTTTCATCCTTTTGGGGTCAATAAATCAAGTACCAAATATGCACTGGGGTCGATGTAATCAACTTAAGCCCTTTGTCTGTCTTTGTTTGTCCCCTCTACGTTTAGCCCAATGCAATAAAGAAATAAGGGTTGACCAAAAGTCACCCGAGTGTAAATCAAAATTCCATGAATACTATCTGTAATTCTGTATTGACTTGAATGGAAAAATGTGTTGCTCAAGAAGGACTTCAGTTTGAACAATTTTCACGATGTTCCATATTTAGATGCTTTTATTTAAATTCATTCAGTTGTTAAACATAAATAAATCTTGAGAATTAAATGGTTTGATTCACTGTCAGGTGACTTTTGGCCAACCCTGTATATGTATGTTAGAATGCTGGTTCCACATAAAGTGCACCCATGTGTATGCCATGTTGATAAAACCCATGTAGCTGTCATATAAGAAGCACCTGTGCGAGTGCTACATGTAGAGCACCTGTGCTGGTGCCACATGTCAAGCATCTGTGCTGGTGCCATCTTTAAAGCACCTATGTTGGTGCCATGTATAAAGTGCCCATGCTGGTACCACACATAAACGCACTTGTGTTGGTGCCATGTATAAAGTGCCTATGCTGGTACCACACATAAACGCACTTGTGTTGGTGCCATGTATCATGTGCCCATGCTGGTACCACATAAACACACTTGTGTTGGTGCCATGTGTAAAGCACCCCGTACACTCTGTAAGGTGGTTGGCATCAGGAAGGGCATCCAGCTGTATAGAACCCATGCCGAAACAGACAGTTGGAGTCTGGTGTGGCACTCTTGCTTGCCAGCATGGAAGATGGACATTAAATGATGATGATGATGATGATGATGGTAGTTGTAGTGGTCACTTGATCTCATTTTGTAATGAATGTGAAGTAGCTCATGGTCAGTACTGACCATGTGTTTTTTATGCAATTTCATAGTAGTCATTTTGGACAGCCATGCAGTGCACGTGACCAACAACAGTCAGCGCTGACAATGGTCACTGCTGTTGTTCCAGCCAGCCTTGCAGCACCAAATGATAATGGAATGTAACTGTTTCTAAAATATCCGTCAGATAGTTGTCCATCCTGTTCCTCTGTGCACTTTGACCTCACTTTATTTTTGTTTTTGGTTTTTTTCAAGCTTTATCTAAACGTCATTCCTATCTCTTTCCCCCATCAAGTTGGACCACTCCACTGGGAGTGGAAGTGTGTTTTATGGCCGTATTATTTGGGAAAAGTGAAATAAATGTTTATCGACTTTACGTTGGCTTTGGAGTGGCTATTTCCCCATTTCAGTAAAAATGGATTATCTATTGTGTACAGTACATCACCAGTTCGTTAGTACTCGCACTATGTACTCACATGCATGTGTATGTATTATGTATGTGTGTATGTGTGTTTGTATGTCAAAGTAGGACGTAAATGTATACCTACATACATATTAGTGCTAACATGCTATCTTAAAGATAGCAGAGTATTGTTGGAGCAGATTTATTTCGAACAACCACACCTATTCCTTCAAATATCTATGTATCTCCCAATCTGTTTATCCACCTATTCATCTGGATGGTTGTGTTTGTGTATCTGAGTTTGAAGGATTAAATGTTTGTGCGTATATGTATACACACACAATTAGGTTGAAATAAGAACAACAACATAATACTACTACTACTACTACTACTACTACTACTACTACTACTACTACTACTACTAATAATAATAAGAATAATAAAATAATAATAATAATAATAATCACCATCACAAAAAGTTACAGGACTGTATAGAAGTATAACTACCAAAATATTAATATATACATGTATGTATATATATATATATATATATATATATATAAATATACATGTGTATGTGTGTGTGTATGGATATATATATATATATATATATATAATATATGTGTATGTGTGTGTGTATATATATATATATATATATATATATATATGTGCATTGAAACAGCACTGAGGAGACAAGTTATAATGCAATCAAAGATGAAGTGCAAACATTGAAGCTTAAACAA
>NW_021832256.1:52500-60000 GCF_006345805.1 Octopus sinensis | reverse complement strand
AACAAGTGATATTCAGCTCATATATTCTGCTTGTTTTACGGTCAAACTGTCCAGATCCAGTCTCGCCCACCTTCCCTATATCATTCTAAAAATAAACAATCATATCGCTGAAGTCTCAAGGCTATGAGATAATGCATGATTAATTCAAAACAAGGCCAGATCCTGCCTCTCACACCTACCCTACAATGTCATTCTAAAAATAAACAATCATATCATTGAAAATCTCAAATGCAGGTTTAATTCAAAACAAGGCCAGATCCTGCCTCTCACACCTACCCTACAATGTCATCAGGAACAAACTGTAGCATTGAAAATGGCTGGGCTAAAGAATTGTGAGGGGATGAAACACTTCAGAAAAGGTTAAGGGCAATGGTGGAAGCAAAGGGTGGCCATACTGAATTGTAAATATATGTAAAATATTGTTAATAAATATAACAAAAACCTGTAAACTTTCAATAACCCTTTAGTATTTAACCCTTTCGTCACCAACCCGGCAGAAACCGCCTCTGGCTCTGTAGTACAAATGTCTTGTTTCCATAAGTTTTGAATTAAAATCTTCCACCAAGCCTTAGTCACAATTTATTTTCCTAACACTAGCTTAATGATAACTAAGTTATTTTACTAAATTCTTTGTTATATTTAAAATTAGTTGAACGAAACACAGAGCATCTCACAGAAATATGGTAACAAAAGGGTTAAAGTCACCATGATATTTTTAACCCTTTCGATACCAACCCAGCTGAAACCAGCTCTGGCTCTGAGTACAAATGTCTCGTTTTCCTAAGTTTTGAATTAAAATCTTCCACCAAACCTTAGTCACAATTTATGTTCCTAACACTAGCTTAATGATAACTAAGTTATTTTACTAAATTCTTTGTTATATCTAAAGTAATTGAAAGAAACACAGAACATCTCAGAAGGAATATGATAACAAAAGGATTAAACGGGCCATATCCAGCCAAAATAGTTAATCTGTTTTATGTTCAAACTGACCAGATCCAGGCTCTCACACCTACCCTACAATGTTATTCTACATTAAGTAATTACACCATCAAGATCTTGAAGATATGAGATAATGCACGATTAATTCAAATCAATGGGAATCAATAAGCATTATGTTTGATTGAATAATCTGAACGCTAAAGGGTTAAACGAAGCCAAAAATTTTTTTTGATTGTATGATAAAATGAATGGGTAAATATTTATGCTGCACCCAGAGTAGAGAAATGGAACTCTTACATGCGATTGTATTTGACTCAATGGCAGAGACTGTCGCATAGAGGGAGTCCTTGATGGACACATGGAAAGCAGACCTATGGAGTCACATGTAAGCAGATATGACAGTCACATGACAGACCGACACACAACACTCACAAGCAGCACCAGTCTCAGATGCAGATATAAAGACACCCACAAACAGACACTTTCTCACCACTTGACTTATCCTCAGATGCAAAAGCACACACACACAGACACACACAGGTAAAACACTAAAAACAAAACCAGGTCGATACACACGGTCACAGTAAAGACACATACGCACAGACAAACTATGATTATTTCCAGCATTTCCGTTAGTATTATAAAGATTTAGAATTTACTTCGTCTTTATTAAGTGCAGGCGTGGCTGTGTGGTAAGAAGTTTGCTTCCCGGCCACATGGTTCTGAGTTCAGTTCCACAACATGGCATCTTGGACAAGTGTCATCTACTAGAGCCCTGAGCTGACCAAAACCTTGTGAGTGGATTTGCTTGACAGAAACTCAAATAAGCCTACTGTCTATCTCCTAATATTGGAGATTTTAGGTATAATTATACTAATGAGTCCATCTGTTCAAATTTAATTAATTTCTATGTCTTTGTGCAGCTGAAGATTGCTCTGCATTTTAAATTGATGTAATGATTGCATTGTTCAATTAAATGGAGTTGCATGAAACGAGGGTACTGCACTACCTCTGGATATCCTTGTTGCTTATTTTGATTTTAATCACCTTACTTTGAAATTGTATGGATAATACAGTGCTAAATTCTGATTCCTCGACTTAGGTACCATATTCATCTGAATCTATATATATGTATATATATATTCTCTTTACTCTTTTACTTGTTTCAGTCATTTGACTGCGGCCATGCTGGAGCACCGCCTTTAGTCGAGCAAATCGACCCCGGGACTTATTCTTTGTAAGCCCAGTACTTATTCTATCGGTCTCTATTGCCGAACCGCTAAGTGACGAGGACTTAAACACACCAGCATCGGTTGTCAAGCAATGCTAGGGGAACAAACACAGACACACAAACATATTCACACACTTATATATATATAAATATATACGACAGGCTTCTTTCAGTTTCCATCTACCAAATCCACTCACAAGGCATTGGTCGGCCCGGGGCTATAGCAGAAGACACTTGCCCAAGATGCCACGCAGTGGGACTGAACCCGGAACCATGTGGTTGGTTAGCAAGCTACTTACCAAACAGCCACTCCTATATGAGACCCCAAAAGGGGTCTCTGGGAGTAGTGTCCCTATCTTCCTGAACTAGTTTTTCACCACATTTCTTAAAAATCATGGTAGAAGCCTTGGTCTCGGGACCACTCATGTCTAGAAACTGAGGTTGAGGGTAAGCAAGGGCATGCACCCCCATAGAAAATCCAGCTCCAAAAAAGCCTCATGATAGCAAAGGAGAATGGGCAGCAACCAACCAGCCCAAATGTTGGGGTGGGCTGCACCTGCCTGCCTCAGTTGCTATGGCATTGCGTTAAATCCGACCAGCCCCATTGATGGGGACAAAACCCAGATTTCAAACACTGGATGATATATATTTTTCCCGAAAAAATTTTTATCCTACATTAGTTATAAATTGAATAGTGTTCATTTCCAGATTCTTTCATTCTGTGAAAGTTTCTAGTTCGAATCACACGTGTCTCGAGATGTGCCGAAGATTTTTCTATTTTGGATATATTTGGGGTACTTAGGTCTGCTCAGGACTTGGTGCTTGCTTTTTCCGTGGGTATGAGTAAGTACTTCACTTATATCTCACGTATTTGCCGCTGAAGAGGGGAAAATTCTTATGAATTAACCCCGAAATTGGGCCAATACGGTAATAACAAATTTTTTAGAGATTTCTATCGGTTTGTTTCGAGACGCATAAATTATAATGGTTATCGACAATTTTTTGTTTCGGCATATTTGGCATTAGAATTTTTCTTTTGCCCTTATCTTGTAAATTATATATATATATATATATGTATGTTAAGTTTACATTAAACTAGTTATGTGTATATCAAATTATACACCCCACACACTGACAAAAACAACAGCAATACCAACAACAATAACCACAACTACAATGAACTCTATCACAGACAACAACTACTGACCACCACTGACAACAATGGCCCAGCAAGACAGCCTCTATGTGGTTGTATAATCTGACAGAAATAGCAACTAATTCTTCCTTTTCTTATAACTATGGTTCCATCATCTTCACTCTTTTGTTACCCTATTCCCAATAAAAAGGCACTGTTTTGAAAGTAATTAAGGAATTGGGGGAATTTGTGGAGGCACATGGCCTAGTGGTTAGAGCAGCGGACTCGCGGTCGAGGGATCGCGGGTTCGAATCTCAGACCGGACGATGTGTGTGCTTATGAGCGAAACACCTAAGCTCCACGCGACTCCAGCAGAAGGTAATGGCGAAATTTCTGCTGACTCTTTTGCCACAACTTTCTCTCACTCTTTCCTCCTGCATCTTGCAGCTCACCTGCGATGAACTGGCGTCCCGTCCAGGTGGGGAACCTATACGCCAAGAAACCGGGAAACCGGCCCTTATGAGCCAGGCATAGCTCAAGAAGGAACAAACAAGAAACATACACACATACACATAGTGGAGGCACATGGCCTAGTGGTTAGAGCAGCAGTCGAGGGATCGCGGGTTCAAATCTCAGACCGGGCGATGTGTGTGCTTATGAGCGAAACACCTAAGCTCCACGCGGCTCCGGCAGAAGGTAATGGCAAAAATTCTGCTGACTCTTTTGCCACAACTTTCTCTCACTCTTTCCTCCTGCATCTTGTAGCTCACCTGCAACGGACCGGTGTCCCATCCAGGTGGGGAACCTATACACCAAGAAACCGGGAAACCAGTCCTTATGAGTCAGGCATGGCTTGAGAAAGAACAAAGAAACAACAGTGGACATGCGGTTGAGGGATCGCCGGTTTGAATCTCAGACCGGACGATGTGTGTGCTTATGAGCGAAACACCTAAGCTCCACGCGACTCCAGCAGAAGGTAATGGCGAAATTTCTGCTGACTCTTTTGCCACAACTTTCTCTCACTCTTTCCTCCTGCATCTTGCAGCTCACCTGCGACGGACCGGCGTCCCGTCCAGGTGGGGAACCTATACGCCAAGAAACCAGCCCTAATGAGTCAGGCATGGCTCGAGAAGGAACAAACAATTGGGGGAATTTAGCAAAACAGTTGTCTTATCTGACCATTATTTTGGAAAAGGTCATAGGGGTGAAACTGCAGGCAACCTCCCTTGTAGGGTCTTCTCAGAAGTAACCGTTATTAAAGTTTCCAGCTGGATTTCCATGCATGAAGAACTAAGACTTTGGACACTATCCAACTATCTCGTTCTTGGTCTGTCCCAAGGTCTCCTGCCTGTTACGGGGGTAGAGTCCTCAAGCACCTCCACCATCAGGTCCTACCAGAAGCAACTGTCATTAGACTTTCTGGATGACCTCTCAAACATGAACAACCGTTTTCAGTTCAATCCCAGTATGTGGCACCTTGGGTACGTGTTCCCTACCATAGCCCCTGGGTTGACCAATGCATTGTGAGTGAATCTGGAAGGCAGAAACTGTCAGGAAGCTCACTGAAGATATCATCATTGTTATGTAATATCCATAAGGCAGCAAGCTGGCAGAATTGTTAGCACCCCAGGCAAAATGCTTAGCGGCATTTTGTCTTTACATTCCAAGTTCAAATTCCACCAAGGTCAACTTTGCCTTTCATCCTTTCGGGGTCAATAAAATAAGTACCAGTTGAGCACTGTATTTGACTCATCCCCCTCCTCCAAAATTATTGGCCTTGTGCAAAAAGTTGAAACTATTACTGAACATCCATATTCCATACTGGCAAGGACTTGGAAAGTGTAACCTCTCGAAAGAGCTGTTCTTCACTCCTGCTCCAGAGCGTCGGCTGCAGGGTCACTCCGAAAAGCTCTATCTGCAACGATTTAATCTCAATCGAAGGAGAGGGGCTTTCTCCGTCTGGGTTGCGGATCCGTGGAATAAGCTGCCAGACAAGATAGTGAAGATGCCGACGACCGCTCGGTTCAAAGTCTCTCTTGACCAGAAATGGCCTGAACTCTTTGCATGAACACCACCCTGTACATAACTCCATGTTCCCCATACATGACCTTGCTTTTTGCTTTTTGAACCAAAAAATTAACTAACTAACCTTGACAGGATCCGACGTGTCCAAGGAGGGCATCAAGCTCCATGGTTTGATTTAGCAGGACCTTTACAACCAGAAACCCTTCTTAATAGCAACCACTTTACAGTGGGCACTGAGTGCTTATTTCTGTGGTAACCACCCTATTGAGGGCACTGTGCAGTTCATAGGACTACAAGCCTTGGGGAAGGTAGGGGATCAGCTTCATGCTAGGGGACAAAAGGATTATTGGGAAGTGGGGTGGGGTCAGAAGGTTCCTGTAGAGGAATTTGCACATGGTTACTCACACGTAGCAGGGGAAGTGGGGGGGGGAGGAACAGATAACCAGTAGAAGCTGCAAGAGACCAAGAGGCGGATAATGGCGATAAGGTCCCCATTGAATGTGTGTGTGTGTGTGTGTGCATTTGTATTTGTCTCCCCACACACCAACCAATGATGGTTTATTTACATCCCTGTAACTAAGCAGTTTGGCAAAACAGGCAGATACAATAGGCACAAAAGTTTGCAATAAAGTATGGAGGGGGGGGTTAGTTGTTCCCTTAAACCCTTCCAAGCATGGCCACAGGCCAAAAAACTGAATCAAGTACAACGCAAAGGATAAAATCAGGAGAGAAGATTCTAGTTTAAATAGAGAAACTTTAAAATTAAAGTCCTACACCGTGGGGACCAGAGTTCATCATCATCGTTGTTCGACCTTGGTCGAGACAATGGAATTTACCATGCTACGCCAGACTTCACAGTCCATCATAGCATTACAGAGGTCCTGTTGCTGGATGCCTGTATCCCTGGAGAAAACACTTGGTCCAGGGACCAGAGTTAGTTTATGTGAGTCAGTATGAGAAGGGTACACCAAGTAGTGTAGTCTCAGATACACTATGACACAGGATTGTCAGAACTCTAACACCACTGATCATAGGCATCTGAAGGAACAGAGACTATATTCTCTTTTCTCTTTTACTTGTTTCAGTCATTTGACTGTGGCCAAGCTGGAGCACCGCCTTTAGTCGAGCAAATGGACCCCAAGACTTATTCTTTGTAAGCCTAGTACTTATTCAATCGGTCTCTTTTGCCGAACCGCTAAGTGACGGGGACGTAAACACACCAGCATCGGTTGTCAAGCAATGCTAGGGGGACAAACACAGACAAACAAACACACACACACACACACACATATATATATATATTATATATATATATATATATATATATATATATATATATATATATATATATATATATATATATATATATTATATATATATATATATATATATACACATATATACGACAGGCTTCTTTCAGTTTCTGTCTACCAATCCACTCACAAGGCATTGGTCGGCCCGGGGCTATAGCAGAAGACACTTGCCCAAGGTGCCACGCAGTGGGACTGAACCCGGAACCATGTAGTTGGTAAGCAAGCTACTTACCACACAGCCACTCCTGCGCCTAAAACAACAACAACAACCTAAACACAAACGTTCCTCCCACCCCTCCTATCTTATTATCCAAAGTAATTCCTCACCATCACCTTAAGTTCCTCCCGCCTTCTTAAGCCAGTGCCCCTCCCTTAAACTCCATCATCTTATTACATAGTTTCTCACCTCACTGCTTTAAGCTCCTCCCATCTTATATAAAGTAGCTCCCCTCCACCACATGCTCCTTTCATCTTAGGTCAAGTAATTCCTCCCTTAACATCCACCTATCTCATTATATAAAGTTGTTCCCCACCCTACTGCCTTAAGCTCCTCCCACCTGATGTCAAGTAAGCCCCTCTGTTAACATTCTCCTATCTTACTATGTGAAGTTGTTCCCCACCCCACTGCCTTAAGCTCCACCCCTCTGATGTTAAGTAAGTCCCTTCCCTTAACCTCCCCCTATCTTATGTGGAGCTGTTCCTCACCCTACCACCTTAAGCACCTCCCATCTTATTCTTATTTCTTTATTGCCCACAGGGGGCTAAACATAGAGGGGACAAACACGGACAGACACATGGATTAAGTTGATTACATCAACCCCAGTGCGTAACTGGTACTTAATTTATCGACCCTG
>NW_021832256.1:35000-47500 GCF_006345805.1 Octopus sinensis | reverse complement strand
CAACCACTCAAACAGATGTTGAATAATGATGATGATGATGATTACAGTGATGATTGCCCCACTACCTTCCTTTAATTGAGCAAGTTAGGCAGTTTTCCTTTGCATGGTGGCTGTAGTGAAAGGGGTTGTTTGGTGGACGAGGTTGAAAGGCATGAGGACGGAGACATTTCTCTTTGGTAGAACCCTCATTCACTTTTCCTCCTTATCGCAAGAGAGGATGGTAATATTCAAAAATCGCAAGAGAGGATGGTAATATTCAAAAATCGCAAGAGAGGATGTAATATTCAAAAATCGCAAGAGAGGATGGTAATATTCAAAAATCGCAAGAGAGGATGGTAATATTCAAAAATCGCAAGAGAGGATGGTAATATTCAAAAATCGCAAGAGAGGATGGTAATATTCAAAAATCGCAAGAGAGGATGGTAATATTCAAAAATCGCAAGAGAGGATGGTAATATTCAAAAATCGCAAGAGAGGATGGTAATATTCAAAAATCGCAAGAGAGGATGGTAATATTCTAAGTATAGACCTGTGAGTTGGAGAACAGGAATTGGAACGGACATTTGCCGTTGGCATTCAGGGAGATCTCAGGTGGTGAAGTTCCTCAATTATGCCTAGAGACCATCCTTTAACAGGAGGACCACAACCACTATTTCATCCTATTTTTGCTTGCTTTCCTTTTAATGTTGTATACTATGTATGCATCCCTTGTTTGTGTTATGGCAAGTATATATAACAGATGGAAATTAGTTCATTCACTACAGCTGTTTCCAACAAGTTTTTTTTATTCCCCAGCCTTCATCAGGTGTCTTGGGAAATTTTGAACCTAGGTTCTCATTCCTAAGGTATTTTTTGATGTTGTTGTTGTTATTATTATTATTATTCAGGTCACTGCTTGGAATTGCACCACTACGCCATATGTCTGTGGGCATATGGCATAGTGGCTAAGAGCAAGGGCTACTAACCCCAAGATTCCGAGTTCAATTCCAAGCAGGGACCTGAATAATAATAATAATAATAATAATAATAATAATAATAATAATTAATTCTTTTTATTGGCCACAAGGGCTGACAAATATGATTGGAAAACATAAAGGGACAAAACAGGACGAAAGGTTACAAAAGGTTTTGTTCGTTTTTCGAAAGAAAAAAGTCCGTGTAAACAAGCTTTACAACAACGAAAAATTCAACAATTTACAAAACTCCCAATAGAGGAGACGCTTCGAAAAAAAGAAAAGGTCTCATGTGGAAAATAACATAAAAAAATACCTTAGGAATGAGAACCCAGGTTCGAAACTTCCCCAAGACACCTGATAAAGGCTGGAGGGTATATCAGCCAAAATGTTGTGTGAACAACAAACAGGATGACTGTTTTTATTGATGAAGAGAAGTATTACGTCATGTGAAAAAAAAATTGTTTCCCTCAGGTAAAAATACATGAATTGAACAATTAATTTCTAACATAATCATAAATTTAGTCTGGTTTCATTAAACAACTATAACTTTTTTATTTATCAATATAGTAACATGATTTTTGGAAGATAATTTAATGAAATGTTCTCAACCAATTCTATACTATAATTTTTGTCACAGGTAGATACAGGTAAATTCAACAAAATATAAAATTATTAAAATTTTGTTCAAACATCGCTATAGAAAATGGGTTATTAGCTAATATTCAATTGGGTATACAACAAAATTTTACGATAGAATTTGTTATTCTGGGTAACTTTCTGATACCCATACTAATATTTATGGCAAAATAGTCTTAATTTCATTTAAGGTTGTGGGAAACCACTAACTATCCTTTCTTTCGCTTTCTTTAGCGTAACGGTTCGTTTCCGTCGTAATGATTTCAAATAGGCTCATTTGAAAAAGTAAATAGAGATAGTCTAAGGCTTTACTCTCCTGGGAAAGTCTGTGGCTTGGTCCAGTTTCTTCAGAAAAATCACCAAGAGAAACAGTTTTTAAATTTTCACTCCATTCAGGTGCCAATTCATTTTCTTTATCGCTGTCGGAGCTCTCGGATTCACTGTTTTCACTTTCGGAAAATGAAACATCAGATTCATTATCAAATACCATGTGCTTTTTTTTTTTCAGTCATAGAGTTAGATTTAAGGTCTTCAGTAGAAAATCCTTCGAATTCTGACTCGCTGCTTGATATAATGAAATTCGTATCCATTTTTTGTCAGAATTACAAATTTTGAAAACACAATAGGAACAAATTTCGGAAAAAAATCTCCCAAAATTCACGGAATTAAAATTACACTTCGATCGTTGTACAAAACTGTAGATGAACTGTTTACGAAGTATAATCACGTGTTTTCACGAATGTACTAAAGAGATTTGCTCTGATATTCTCATTTAAATATGAATAGGTAAATACGGGCGGGTTTGGGCGGCTTGGTCACATGAACCAAAATTTTTTTCGGGCGGCTTTGGGCGGTTTGGTAACGAAAGGGTTAACTTCCCGGCACATCTCCTCCTAGCCAACAAATGGGTCATTTAAAGTTTAGGCGAATGAAAATTGAACTGCGCTATTTCTGTTCCGAAATTCATCTCGCAAGTGCAAAAATCGATAATGTGTGTGTTTAGGCCTTATCCCATGCATTGAATAGTGAACTTTACTCAGTCAGCTGTTTGACGTGAACTGTGTTCACCACGCGTGCAAGCATGCGTAAATTGCATGAAAAATAAAAAATCAAGATATAAAAACGAATCGCCATAAACATTGAAGAAATTCGGCAAAGAAATGAATTTTCAGGATGTAGCCTGGAGGATTTTTCCGTATTAATTGTTTGGACTTTGTGAACACATACCAATTGTTTTCATAACATTTTTAACGCTTTGAATTAAATGTGACCATTTTGCAAAGCCGGGCAATACTGCTAGTATATATATATATACTAGCAGTATCGCCCGGCGTTGCTCAGGTTTGTAAGGGAAATAACTATAAAGCATTTTTAGAGAGTTATAGCCAAAAAATGGAAAAAAATGATGGTAAATTTTTTTTTGAGATTTAAAAAAGGTGGAGTTGCATCCCCTAGACAGTTTGTGGTTCGTGTTTCTGATTCTCAACCCCATGTCGAATTTATCGATTTTTTTCAGAACTGGGGGAACTTTTCAAAATTTTTGCTGGGTTAGTTTTGAATTATGACATTGGGCTATGTGTGTGTCAAGTTTCATCAGAATCGGTTGAAAGCCGTGGTCAGGGTGAGGGTACAAGCAAACAGACACACAGAAACACGCACAGACAAACTGCCGTTTATATAGAGAGAGAAGAGATAATTCTCTTATCAATTCATTATATGCAAACCCCAACACTTTATATCTGTTTTCGTATTGTCCTGCTCATCTTTCACCCTAGTGGAAAATAAAAGAAATATTATTATTATTACTACTGAGTGAGAGAGCAGTGCATGCCATCAAAGTGACACTGGGGTAAAATATACGAAGCCCAGTATACCCATCATGACTACCCATCTGATAAGGGTACACCAGGCACATGCATCACAACCATATGTGCGCGACACAGTGATCTCATATCAAGATAAACAGCGCAAGACCTTGCAGGTGGGGCCCAGTTAGAATTTTCTTCTGGTCGAGTAACCCATCCCACTCAAAAGGTACCTGAATAAGGATTGTTTAAGGATGTTGAACAAACCACCAATGTTTCCAGAGGTGAATTATCCAAACCCCAAAGACCCCCTCTCAACACATGGCTATGATGCTCCCCCACTACTTCTGCTCGTGATCAGAGATGCACATATCGTCAGCCACTAAGGGACATGCTCAACTGGTTAAAGTCAAACGACTGACAAGCAAATTTGTGGTATTGAGCAGAATATTTGCTGTAGACTATCTTTTATACCAAGACAAAACAATGTACATAACACTTCCAATCAGTTAAGATCAGAAGCTACGAGAGCCACTGTCTGGTACTGCTATTATTATTATTATTATTGAGTGAGCGAGCAGAGCATGCCATCAAAGTGACACTGGGGTAAAATATACGAAGCCCAGTATACCCATCATCACTACCCATCTGATAAGGGTACACCAGGCACATGCATCACAACCATATGTGCGCGACATGGTGATCTCATATCAAGATAAACAGCGCAAGACCTTGCAGGTGGGGCCCAGTTAGAATTTTCTTCAGGTCGAGTAACCCATCCCGCTCAAAAGGTCCCTGAATAAGGATTGTTTAAGGATGTTGAACAAACCAGCCATGTTTCCAGAGGTGAATTATCCAAACCCCAAAGGACCCCTCTCAACACATGGCTATGATGCTCCCCCACTACTTCTGCTCGTGATCAGAGATGCACATATCGTCAGCCACTAAGGGACATGCTCAACTGGTTGTGGTCAAACAACTGACAAGCAAATTTGTGGTATTGAGCAGAATATTTGCTGTAGACCATCTTTTATACTAAGACAAAACAATGTACATGATAACACTTCCAATCAGTTAAGATCAGAAGCCATGAGAGCCACTGTCTGGTACTGCTATTATTATTATCATTATTATTATTATTATTATTATTATGAACAGGCGTGGGTATACTTCTTGTGGAGAAATGAGTAGATAAGGTAATCGAGGTAGTCAGAGTAAGTGACAGAGTACTTAAGATTAGATTAGTGCTTCACCATAGGTCAGTTACCATCATCTCGGCATATGCCCCTCAACCAGGGCTACCGGAAGGACAGAAAGACCAATTCTACAACACCCTATTACAGACTACCTCGTTGACAAATGACAGTGACCTTCTCTTTGTGGCAGGTGACTTCAATGGACATGTTGGACGGCATGTCGGGGGCTTCTATGGCATACACAGGGGCTACGGTTTTGGTTCTCGCAATGAGAAGGGAACCAGGCTGCTGGAGTTCTGCGATGCAAATGACCTTATGGTCTGCAATACCAACTTCAGGAAACCCACCTCTCACCTAGTCACTTACCGTTCTGGCAGACACACTAGCCAGATCGACTACATCCTTGCCAGAAAGAGGGAAAGAGGGCTGCTTATAAATGCCAAAACCTTCCCAGGCGAGGAATGTACTCCTCAACATAGATTAGTAGTTAGCGTCTTCAGGATCAGGGCCAAATGGCTGCCCAGAAGAAGACCAGCTCGGAGGAGAAGAGTCTGGAAACTTAAAGATCCTGTAAATGGACGGAGATTTAGAGAAGTTCTACTCGAAGCTTTCGACAAAATAGAAGGGGATATAGCATCACATAATGTGGAAGCCAACTGGAGGTTTCTACGGGACAATCTGCTGAGAGCTACTGACCAGATCTGTGGATGGAGCAAAGTCCCATCTCGTCCCAGGGTAACGTGGTGGTGGAACAATGTTGTAGACAGGGCTATTAGAGACAAGAGAGAGGCTTGGAAGGACTGGAGGAAAGGCGGTAGTAGGGAATTGTATCAGACTGCGAAAAGAGAAGCTAGGAGACAGGTGTATTTAGCTAGAGGGGAAGCAGATAAGAAAAAATGAGGATGCAAAGAGAGAGGTTTGGAGATGCCACTATGAAAGGTTGCTCAACAAAGAGAATGAATGGGATAAAGAGAGTCTGCCGAATGTCGACCCAATAGAGGGACCAGCTATCCGAGTTGACAGTTCCACGGTAGTTAAGGCAATTGGAAGCATGAAGACAGGGAAAGCCCCAGGCCCGTCAGGAATTACTGCGGAGATGCTCAAAATAATCTGGCAGTGTTGGTTATAGCCTAGTCACCCGTATATTATTAACCAGGTGATACACGAAGGAGTCATACCAATGACTGGTGTAGCAGCATAATAGTCAACTGCTACAAGGTAAAGGTGACGCCCTAGATACAAGTAATTACAGAGGTATTAAGCTGTTGGATCAGGTAATGAAGGTTACGGAAAGGGTCATAGCCCAATTGATTAGAGAGAGAGTCAACCTAGACGAGATGCAGTTTGGTTTCGTGCCAGGGAAAAGCACCACTGATGCCATATTTCTGGTGAGAAAGCTGCAGGAGAAATACCTAGCCAAAGATAAAACTCTGTACCTGGCTTTCGTTGACTTGGAGAAAGCCTTTGACAGGGTCCCCCAATCCCTCATCTGGTGGTCAATGAGGAAACTAGGGGTAGATGAATGGTTAGTGAGAGCTGTGCATACCATGTACAGGGACGCTGTTAGTAAGGTGAGGGTTGGCAATGAGTACAGTGAAGAATTCTGGGTGGAGGTTGGGGTCCACCAAGGCTCAGTCCTCAGCCCCCTCCTATTTATCATAGTCCTCCAGGCAATAACGGAGGAATTCAAGACAGGATGCCCCTGGGAGCTCCTCTATGCTGACGACCTTGCTCTAATTGCTGAATCACTATCAGAACTTGAGGTGAAGTTTCAGGCGTGGAAGCAAGGATTAGAATCGAAGGGCCTTAGAGTCAATCTAGCTAAAACCAAAGTCGTAATAAGTAGGAAGGTAGACAAATCTCAAACACCTTCAGGTAGATGGCCCTGCTCGATCTGTAGAAAAGGCATAGGTAGGAACTCTATAAGATGCACCAAGTGTAAGCTATGGACACATAAGAGGTGCAGCAATGTCAAAGGAAGGCTAACTAGGAAGATAGTTTCTGTATGTGGCAGATGCTCTGGTTCAATAAAGACTGAAGATGTGCAGAGACCATCTTCCGCCACATTACAGGGAGAAAAACTTGAAATAGTTGATAGTTTCCGTTACCTAGGTGACCAAGTCAGTAGCAGGGGTGGGTGTGCCGAAAGTGTAACTGCTAGAGTAAGAATAGCCTGGGCAAAGTTCAGAGAGCTCTTACCTCTGCTGGTGACAAAAGGCCTTTCACTCAGAATAAAAGGCAGACTGTATGACGCATGTGTGCGAACAGCCATGCTACATGGCTGTGAAACATGGGCCATGACTGCTGAGGATATGCGTAAGCTCGCAAGAAATGAAGCCAGTATGCTCCGTTGGATGTGTAATGTCAGTGTTCATACCCGACAGAGTGTAAGTGCCTTGAGAGAAAAGTTGGACCTAAGAAGCATCAGATGTGGTGTGCAAGAGAGGCGTCTACGCTGGTATGGACACGTAGTAAGAATGGATGAAGATAGTTGTGTGAAAAAGTGCCACACCCTAGCGGTTGAGGGAACCTGTGGAAGAGGTAGACCCAGGAAAACCTGGGACGAGGTGGTGAAGAACAACCTTCGCGCTTTAGGTCTCACCGAGGAAATGACCAGAGACTGAGACCTTTGGAAGTATGCTGCGCGCGAGAAGACCTGTGTATACCTTCCTTCTTGGGACACTTGTGAAGACCTGTTGAGGCAAGTGAAAATCAAACCAAATCAAAATCGATGAACATCAATGGAATTTGTATTTTTGTGATACCAGTGCCGGTGGCACATAAGAAAACCATCTGAACGTGGCCGTAGCCAGTACCACATCGACTGGCCTCCGTGCTGTGGGCATGTAACAAACACCATCCGATCGTGGCCGTGCCAGCCTCGCCTGGCCTCCGTGCCGGTGGCACGTTAAAAGCACCATCCGAGCGTGGCCGTTTGCCAGCCTCGTTTGGGCCCTGTGTCGGTGGCACATAAAAAACACCATCCGAGCGTGGCCGTTGCCAGCCTCGTCTGGCACCTGTGTCGGTGGCACATAAAAAGCACCCACCACACTCACGGAGTGGTTGGCGTTAGGAAGGGCATCCAGCTGTAGAAACACTGCCAGATCTGACTGGTCTGGTGCAGCCTTCAGGCTTCCCAGACCCCAGTTGAACCGTCCAACCCATGCTAGCATGGAAAGCGGACGTTAAACAATCATGATGATGAGTTTGCACAATCATTAGCAGATCAGACAAAAAACGCCTTGTGGAATTTCTTCTGGTTCTCTGTTCTGAGTTCAAATTCCACTGAGGTCAACTCTGCCGGTACTCCTTTTTCATTGCTGATAAAATAGGAAATAGGCTGAACAATGGGACTGATGCAATTCCCTTGCCCCTCCCCTCAAAATTGTTGGCCTTGAACCAAAATTTGAAACAATTCATCATCATCGTTTAACGTCCATTCTCTATGCTAGCATGGGTTGGACGGTTCGACCGGGGATCTGGGAAGCCAGAAGGCTGCACCAGGCTCCAGTCTGATCTGGCAGTGTTTCTACAGCTGGATGCCCTTCCTAACGCCAACCACTCCGCGAGTGTAGTGGGTGCTTTTTACGTGCCAAGCGAGGCTGGCAACGGCCATGATCGGATTGGTGCTTTTTATGTGCCACCGGCACGGAAGTCAGTCAAGGCGGCGCTGGCATCGGCAATAATTATGATTATTAAATAAGTACTGAGGCCGATTCATTGTCCAAGGCAAGTGCTCCAGCATGGCTGCAGTCTAATGACCAGAACAAGTAATAGGTAAAATTATGTATTCACATTACCTATGTATATATATGCATAACCCCACACATGTCTTATGGGTCAAGCTGTCCAGCCGATACCAGCATGAAAACTGGACATTAAATAATATTTATCTAAATACACATGTACATCATCTGTAAATACACATAAATGTATATAATCTGGAATGTATATAAATGTATATAATCTGGAATGTATATAAATGTATATAATCTGGAATGTATATAAATGTATGTAATCTGGAATGTATATAAATGTATGTAATCTGGAAGTATGCTGTGCGTGGGAAGACCCGGCAGAACAAGTGAGACCATAACCCGTGGCCTCTACCTGGGACATAGCCAGCCCACTTATGCATACCTTTCCTTCTTGGGACACAAAACTCTACCTGTGAAGACCTGTTGAGGCAAGTGAAAATCAAAATCAAAATCGATCAACATCAATGGAAATTGTAGCTGTAATACCAGTGCCGGTGGCACATAAGCGAACAATCCGAACGTGGCCGTTGCCAGCACCGCCCCAATGGGCCTCCATGCCAGTGGCATGTACAAAGCACCATCCGACCGTGGCCGTTTTCCAGCCCCGTCTGGCACCTGTGACGGTGGCACGTAAAAAGCACCCACTACACTCATGGAGTGGTTGGCGTTAGGAAGGGCATCCAACTGTAGAAACTCTGCCAGATCAGACTGGGCCTGGTGCAGCCATCTGGCTTCCCAGACCCCAGTTGAACCGTCCAACCCATGCTAGCATGGAAAGCGGACGCTAAATGATCATGATGATGATGATACATCATATATATAATATACATTATATAAATCCTTAAAGATGTTTCAGCCCGAAAGCTGAGGCCATGCTGGGGCACCACCGCTGAATGAGCTACACTAATATGTGAAACCAGTGGCGCCCCGTTCTGCGGTTGGAGTAACTTTGAATGCCAAAGTTTGGGACAAGACCCTCCAGGATTTTCCAGATGTATATCACCGCATATCTCTCCCGCCTCCACTCTAGGGAGAAGAAGTTTAATACTTTCAGTCTTTCCAAGTAGCTGATATGTTGCATTGAGATGATCTTCTTTGTGTAGCTTCTTTGAATTGCTTCAAGTTCTGCTGTTAGTTTTATATTGTGTGGTGACCATAGTTGGGAGCAGTAGTCCAAGCGGCTGAGGACAAATGTTTTCCAAAGGACCATCAGTGTCTCCTTCTTTCTTGTTCTGAAAGTTCGGAGAATCCATCCAGCAAGCCGTCTGCATTTTATTACCAAATTAGTAATATGCACTTGGAAAGATGCATCATTGCTCATGTCAATGCCCAGGTCACACACTGATTTTGACTCAGGGATTGCAATTCTTCCCGGGCCAGTGAATTCAGTCTGCATGTCGTTTACCTTTGTGTAAAGGTAGCGCAGGGCCTAGAACTTACCTGCATTAAGCTGCATGTTGTTGTCCTCAGCCCACGTGTATATTGTATCCAACTCCTGTTGCAGATGTGCAATATTTCCAGGGTTTTGTATTGTGTGGGAGACTTTTGTGTCATCTGCATAGCTAGCAAGAGTGGCCATCTTAGCAACTGAGGGTATGTCTGAAAGGGCCACTATGAATAGCAGTGGCCCCAAGACAGTGCCCTGTGGAACACCGCTTGTTATTTGTACATCATATGAATATACATATAACATACATTATATATATATATATATATATATATACAGCAAAATTTAGATTCAGATGAATATGGTACTTAAGTTAGATGCACCAGAACTTTGTATGGTGTTATCCATATAAATCCATGGGGTGATTATAATCAAAATAAGCAACAAGAATATCTCCGGTAATTTGGTACGATCGTTTCACACTACATCATTTTATTAAATATTGTAAATATTACAACAGTTTTAAAATGTTGAGCAATCATCAGCCATTTATAGAGGTTTCCCATTAATACATAATTTTCATATTTATTGATAACATTATAGAGAAGGTAGATATATAGACAAAGATGTCTATATAGAGACAAATCAACATCTTTGTCTATATATCTACCTTCTCTATAATGTTATCAATTAATATGAAAATTATGTATTAATGAGATCTATTAATGGCTGGTGATTGCTCAACATTTTAAAACTGTTGTAATATTTACAATATTTAATAAAATGATGTAGCGTGAAACGATCGTACCAAATTACCGGAGATATATTTGTTGCTTATTTTGATTATATATATATATATACATATGCAGATGTGTTACCAGTGCCGGTGGCATGTAAGAGAACCTTCCGTTTCGCGACCGTTGCCAGCGCCGCCCCGACTGGCCTCGTGCCGGTGGCACATAAAAAGCACCATCCGTTCGTGGCCGTTTGCCAGCTCTGTCTGGCACCTGTGCGGGTGGCACGTAAAAAGCACCCACTACACTCACGGAGTGGTTGGCGTTAGGAAGGGCATCCAGCCGTAGAAACACTGCCAGATTTGAGTAGGCCTGATAAAGCCTTCTGGCTTCACAGACCCCAGTAGAACCGTCCAACCCATGCTAGCATGGAAAACGGACGCTAAACGATGATGATGATATATATATATATATATATATATATATATATGCATACAATATACATTATATATACATATATATATGCATATAATATACATATATATATGCATATAATATACATTATATATACATATATATATGCATATAATATACATTATATATACATATATATATGCATATAATATACATTATATATACATATATATATGCATATAATATACATTATATATACATATATATATGTATATAATATACATTATATATATGCATATGATATACATTATATATGCATACAATATACATTATATATATGCATATAATATACATTATATATGCATACAATATACATTATATATGCATATAATATACATTATATATATGCATAGAATATATATTATATATACATATATATATGCATACAATATACATTATATATACATATATATATGCATATAATATACATTATATATACATATATATGCATACAATATACATTATATATACATATATATATGCATACAATATACATTATATATACATATATATATATGCATACAATATACATTATATATACATACATATATGCATATAATATACATTATGTATACATATATATGCATATAATATATATTATATATACATATATATATGCATATAATATACATTATATATACATATATATATGCATACAAAATACATTATATATACATTATATATATATAAATATATATACACTTATAATATACATTATATATACACTTATAATATACATTATATATACATAAATATATATACGCTTATAATATACATTATATATACACACCACAAGTTGTGATATGTCGTGAGAGGGAACATGCAGCTAAATCGGGTTCAATAAGGAACTGGTACCATTCTAATAGTTTGCGATTCAGCAAACCCCGTAGAATTCAAAACAGGAACCCAAAAGGTTCTCCAAGAAAACCCCGAATCCATTCCGACCAAAGAATTTTAATATATTCTGCCATTTGTAAGAAAACGAACCGAATTGCGGATACGAAACTACGGCTGGCTGATATCAGCCTCGCGGTTATTGTTTATCGCCACTGTTCCCTTGTCAGAGAACCATTCGCTTTATTGCATTATTATTAACAAATTACCACCGATATTGTTGTGATATTCACCGTTACTGTTAATATATCGATCGAACTACTCTATGAACTCATTAGTTATGGAGATATAGATGTATATATTTATGTATATTGCAAATATTTCAAAGCAGGCTGCTACTACTAACTCTGTTTTTTTAAGTAGGTCCTAGCTCTGCATGTTAATTACTACAACTGTAATAAGTGTGTGTATATATATATATATATATATACATACATATCTATGTATATATATAAATTTATACACACTATATATATACATAAATTTTATTTTTCCTAATTTTAAAAGGCCTTTGGCCTGCATCTTCAATAATACCTACCTCACCATCTCCATACACCATATATATGTATGTGTCTATACATATATATATATATATATATATTATATATATATATATATATATAGATATATTGTATGGTGTGTATGTATGTATGTATATAT
>NW_021832256.1:2500-32500 GCF_006345805.1 Octopus sinensis | reverse complement strand
TCACTCACCCTCTCTCTCTCTCTCTCTTTTAGTTTCACTCTACCCCTCTCTATGTCTCTATCTGTTCCCTGTCTATCTCTCTCTCTCTCTTACAGTCTCACTCTACCGTTCCTCTATCTATCTTTCCATTTCACTGTTTGTCTCTCTCTCTCTCTATCCCTGTCTCTCTGTATCTCCCTCTCAGTCACATTCTACCCTTCTCTCCAGGTCTTCGGCTTTCCTCTGTTTCTCATTCACTCACTCTCACTTTTATCCAACCCCTTTCTATGTATCTATTTGTTTCCCTGTGTGTCTCACTCAAATTCTTTCTGACACACACTGCCTCTTTCTCTCTCACTCTCTCTCTCTCTCTACGTATCCTTCTCCCTCTTTCCCACTCATTCTTTCCTAGCCTCTTAGTGTCTGACACTCTGTTTCTCTGCCCCTCTCTCAATATGTCTTATTACCTGCCTCTCACTTCCTCTCTTTCACCCTCATTCTATTTGTATCTGTCCCTCTGAAATAGATCGTCTCCTCAACGTATTTATGTATCTTTTACTCTAGCGGTGTCTTCCTCCTTAACATTAAATACTCTATTTAAATATCCCTCACTTAAACTTTTACCCTTTCACCTCCCTCTGACGTTCCTCACTCACACTTAACCGTTCCTTCTCACTCACTCTCACTCAGTATTAAAACGAGGCCGGCGTCGAATGCAGACAAGATGGCGGGCAGCACGTAGTCACGTGTGACATATACGAAGTTTTCATTGGCTAGCGAGTCGATGTGTTTCTCTATCGGTCAGTCTCGTCTTCTCTTCTTACATCATCAGGCGGGAGATGTGCTTCGGTCGTCTGCCTTTCAGAATCTCCTCTCATTCATTCTCTCTCTGTTCCCCTTTCTCTGTTTAATGCTTTAAACTCTCTCTCTATCGAACTACTAAGTTAACTCTCATAAACATCCTCTCTCTCCTCTCTCTCTCTCTCTATATATATATATACTCTTTTACTTGTTTCAGTCATTTGACTGCGGCCATGCTGGAGCACCGCCTTTAATCGAGCAAATCGACCCCGGGACTTATTCTTTTGTAAGCCCAGTACTTATTCTATCGGTCTCTTTTGCCGAACCGCTAAGTAACGGGGACGTAAACACACCAGCATCGGTTGTCAAGCAATGCTAGGGGGACAAACACATACACACACACATATATATATATACATATATACGACGGGCTTCTTTCAGTTTCCATTTACCAAATCCACTCACAAGGCATTGGTCGGCCCGAGGCTATAGCAGAAGACACTTGCCCAAGGTGCCACACAGTGGGACTGAACCCGGAACCATGTGGTTGATTAGCAAGCTACTTACCACACAGCCAATCTATTTTAGGGTTAGGGTTAGGGGTGGGGGTAGGGTATCCTTTTTTTCTTCAGAAATGTAAATAAGGATCTTTTCCTTTTGTCGTATATATATATACGATAGGCTTCTTTTCAGTTTCCGTCTACCAAATCCACTCACAAGGTAGGCTATAGCAGAAGACACTTGCCCAAGGTTCCACGCAGTGGGACTGAACCCGGAACCATGTGGTTGGTAAGCAAGCTACTTACCACACAGCCACTCCTACACATATATGTATATACATATATACGACAGGCTTCTTTTCAGTTTCCGTCTACTAAATCTACTGACAAGGCATTGGTCGGCCCGGGGCTATAGCAGAAGACACTTGCCCAAGGTGCCACGCAGTGGGACTGAACCCGGAACCATGTGGTTGGTAAGCAAGCTACTTACCACACAGCCACTCCTACACATATATGTATATACATATATACGATAGGCTTCTTTTCAGTTTCCGTCTACCAAATCCACTCACAAGGTAGGCTATAGTAGAAGACACTTGCCCAAGGTGACACACAGTGGGACTGAACCCGGAACCATGTGGTTGGTAAGCAAGCTACTTACCACACAGCCACAGCAAGGTATACATACAGGCGCGGCTGATGCGTGTGTAGTAATAAGTTTTCTACGAAACACATGGTTATGGGTTTGGTGACACTTTGAACGAGTGTCGCTGACCAAAGACATTGTCCCCCACCCCCACCACTTCACAGCCAGCGTTGGTTTGTTTACTTCGGTTCAGCGCAGGCGCCCAATATATTAGGCACTGGGGATCTTTTCGGTTTGAACGGCAGTTTTTTCTAGCGGTGTCGTATGAAATTGTCACCCATAATTATGACCCTAGTATGGATCTATTGCATTTCAATCTGTTTTAGGGTTAGGGTTAGAGTTAGGGTGGGTTAGGATTAAGGGTGGGGGGAAGGGTATCTTTTTGGATCTTTTCCTTTTGAACGGCACTTGTCAACACAATTTCTAGTTAACCAAACACTTTTAAACTTCGTATACTGGTAGAATGTGTTTATAAAACATCATTTTTTCTCTTGGCTTTATTGAGAAAATCCTATAGTTTGTAAGATATATCGTCTGAAATTTTGAGCATTTCGGCAATTTTAACCAATCGCTGACCTCCATTTGGGGTGAAAACATTCCGTGCTGTATGAATATGTCCCTCGTTTAAGAAACAGATTGGGTTTATTTACATTTGCGAAGAAAAAAAAGATACCCTTCCCCCACTAATACCCTCCCCCCCTAACCCTAACCCTAAATCTAAAATAGATTGAAATGCAATAGATCGATACTAGGGTTATAATTATGGGTGACATTTTCATTTGACACCGCTAGAAAAAAATCACATTTTCCGTAGCGGTGCCGTATGAAATTGTCACCCATAATTATGACCCTAGTATCGATCTATTGCATTTCAATCTGTTTTAGGGTTAGGGGTGGGGGAAGGGTATCTTTTTTTCTTCGCAAATGTAAATAAACCCAATCTGTTTCTGAAACGAGGGACATATTCATACGGCACAGAATGTTTTTCACCTCAATAGACGTTAGTGATTGGTTGAAATTGCAGAAATTGAAGAGAAAAACACAACAAATATCTTACAAACTATAGAATCTTCTCAATAAAACCAAGAGAAAAATATGTTTTATAAATATATTCTACCAGTATACGAAGTTTAAAAGTGTTTAGTTAACTAGAAATTATGTTAAAAACTGCCATTCAAACCGAAAAGACCCCAATATATTAGGCACTGGAGAAACAAGTAAAATATATATTTAACTGGTACTCCGTCAGTTACGACGACGAGGGTTCCAGTTGATCCGATCAACGGAACAGCCAGCTGCTCGTGAAATTAATGTGCAAGTGGCTGAGTACTCCGCAGACACGTAGTTCTCGGGGAGAGATTCGGCGTGACACAGAATGTTACATGGTCAACCCTTGTGAATTACAGGTACCACTCATTTTTGCTAGCTGAGTGGACTGGAGCAACGTGAAATAAAGTGTCTAGCTGAAGGGAAAAATATGTAGCCCAGAATTGAACTCACTACCCTAAGATCGTGAGCCGAATACCCTTAACCACTAAGCCATGCGTTTTCCACACCACACACACACACACACATACCGGTCTACCCCACTACAATATTTATTTCTTTATTGCCCACAAGGGGCTAAACATAGAGGGGACAAACAAGTACAGACAAACGGATTAGGTGGATTACATCGACCCCAGTGCATAACTGGTACTTAATTTATCTAAGGCGGCGAGCTGGCAGAAACGTTAGCACGCCGGGCGAAATGCTCAGCGGTATTTCGTCTGCCGCTATGTTCTGAGTTCAAATTCCGCCGAGGTTCACTTTGCCTTTCATCCTTTCGGGGTCGATTAAATAAGTACCAGTTACGCACTGGGGTCGATATAATCAACTTAATCTGTTTGTCTGTCCTTGTTTGTCCTCTCAGTGTTTAGCCCCTTGTGGGTAGTAGAGAAATAGGTATTTCGTCCGCCGCTACGTTCTGAGTTCAAATTCCGCCGGGGTCGACTTTACCTTTCATCTTTCGGGGTCGATTAAATAAGTACCAGTTACGCACTGGGATCGATATAATCAACTTAATCTGTTTGTCTGTCCTTGTTTGTCCTCTCAGTGTTTAGCCCCTTGTGGTAGTAGAGAATAGGTATTTCGTCCGCCGCTACGTTCTGAGTTCAAGTTCCGCCGGGGTCGACTTTACCTTTCATCCTTTCGGGGTCGATTAAATAAGTACCAGTTACGCACTGGGGTCGATATAATCAACTTAATCTGTTTGTCTGTCCTTGTTTGTCCTCTCAGTGTTTAGCCCCTTGTGGGTAGTAGAGAAATAGGTATTTCGTCCGCCGCTACGTTCTGAGTTCAAGTTCCGCCGGGGTCGACTTTACCTTTCATCCTTTCGGGGTCGATTAAATAAGTACCAGTTACGCACTGGGGTCGATATAATCAACTTAATCTGTTTGTCTGTCCTTGTTTGTCCTCTCAGTGTTTAGCCCCTTGTGGGTAGTAGAGAAATAGGTATTTCGTCCGCCGCTACGTTCTGAGTTCAAGTTCCGCCGGGGTCGACTTTACCTTTCATCCTTTCGGGGTCGATTAAATAAGTACCAGTTACGCACTGGGGTCGATGTAATCGACTTAATACCTATGTCTGTCCCTGTTTGTGCCCTCTGTGTTTAGCCCCTTGTGGGTAACAAAGAAATAGGTACTTAATTTATCGACCCTGAAAGGATGAAAGGTAAAGTCGACCTCAGCGGAATTTGAACTCAGAACGCAGCGGCGGACGAAATACCACAAAGCATTTCGTCCGGTGTGCTAACGTTTGTGCCCCCTAACCCTAAACCCTGACCCCACTACAATATTAACTGCTGTGCATCTTACAGTGTGCTCCTCCAGATTAATGCATTTCTACAAACGATGTAGACACGTAAAAGCACCATCCGTTTCGTGGACGTTTGCCAGCTCTGTCTGGCCCCCGTGTTGGTGGCACGTAAAAGCACCATCCGTTCGTGTCCGTTGCCAGCCTCGCCTGGCCCCGTGCCGGTGACACGTAAAAGCACCATCCGTTTGTGGCCGTTTGCCAGCTCTGTCTGGCACCTGTGCGGGTGGCACGTAAAAGCATCCACTACACTCATCACGGAGTGGGTTGGCGTTAGGAAGGGCATCCAGCCGTAGAAACACTGCCAGATTTGACTGGGCCTGATGAAGCCTTCTGGCTTCACAGACCCCAGTAGAACCGTCCAACCCATGCTAGCATGGAAAACGGACGCTAAACGATGATGATGATGATGATGATGATGTGTGTGTGTGTGTGAAGACACAATGGCCCAGTGGTTAGGGCAGCGGACTTGCGATCGTAGGATCACGGTTTCGATTCCCAGACAGGGCGTCGTGAGTGTTTACAGAACAAAAACACCTAAAAGTGCCACGAGGCTCTGACGGGGTGGGGCGAACCCTTCTATACTCTGTCACCACAACTTTCTCTCACTCTTTCTTCCCGTTTCTGTTGTACCTTTCCTTCAAAGGGGCCAGCCTTGGTCACGCTGAATCTCCCTGGGAACTATGTTACACGTGTCTGTGGAGTGCTCAGCCACTTGCACGTTAATTTCACGTGTAGCAGGCTGTTCTGTTGATTGGATCGGCTATCGTAGGATCACGGTTTCGATTCCCAGACAGGGCGTCGTGAGTGTTTACCGAACAAAAACACCTAAAAGTGCCACGAGGCTCTGACGGGGTGGGGCGAACCCTTCTATACTCTATCACCACAACTTTCTCTCACTCTTTCTTCCCGTCTCTGTTGTACCTTTCTTTCAAAGGGGCCAGCCTTGGTCACGCTGAATCTTCCTGGGAACTATGTTACACGTGTCTGTGGAGTGCTCAGCCACTTGCACGTTAATTTCACGTGTAGCAGGCTGTTCTGTTGATTGGATCGGCTGGGGCGCTCGTCGTCGTAACCGACGGAGTGCCACGAAGATAGGCACAGGAGTGGCTGTGTGGTAAGAAGCTTGCTTCCCAACCACATGGTTCCGGTTTGGGTCCCACTGCATGGCACCTTGGGCAAGTGTCTTCTACTATAGCCTCAGATTGATCAATGTCTTGTAAGTGGATTTGGTAGATGGAAACTGAAAAGAAGCCCATCATATATATATATATATATATATATGTGTGTGTGTGTGTGTGTGTGTGTGTGTATATATATATATATGTATGTATGTATGTATGTATGTATGTATGTATTATATGTATGTGTGTGTGTGTGTGTGTGATTTGGTAGACGGAAACTGAAAGAAGCCCGTCGTATATATGTATTTATATATATATATATATGTGTGTGTGTGTATGTGTGTGTGTGTTTGTGTGTCTGTGTTTGTCCCCCTACCATCGCTTGACAACCGATGCTGGTGTGTTTACGTCCCCATAACTTAGCGGTTCGGCAAAAGAGACCGATAGAATAAGTACTAGGCTTACAAAGAATAAGATTCTGGGGTCGATTTGCTCGACGAAAGGCGCTGCTCCAGCATGGTCGCAGTCAAATGACTGAAGCAAGTAGAAGAATACGCATTTTTCATTCTATACCTATTTCAGCCATTTGACCGAGGCCAGGCTGGAGCACCGCTTTGAAGGTTTTAGTCAAACAAATCGAGCTCTGTACATGTTTTATGTTCTTAAAGCCCGATATTTTTTGCTGAAGCGCCAAATTACGTGGATACAAACAAACCAGCGCCGGTTGCCAACGGTGGAAGAGCATAAACACATACACATATAAATACACACACATACGTATATGGGGCCGAAATTGCGAGGATGATCCGGTTCTTGACTGAAGATAGGAAGCTTCGAATGACCCGTCCTTGTTTTTCTTTCGTATCGTCTATCTGAATGTTTTGTTGTCCCTTTTTGTATCACCTAGTTATACGGATGTCTTACGTTCTTGTCTCATTTTGTATATATATATATATATAAATAATAAATATTAGGGAATAAATCCAAATTTACAGGGAAAAAATCAGATTTAGGATTAAATCGATTTTATAGTAAAATATTATAAAATATTATTCGAGACAAAACCACTATTTTGCAAAACAAACAAGGAAAGACTTAATTAATACATAAAATTTTAATAAATAGTCAAAAAAACCGCCACTACAATCGTTTCTTGTCTTGATCGACAATCTTCAGGTGGACTTCCAATATTCAGTGTCAAATTATGAAATATTATTATGTATTGATTGGGTCTTTACTTCATAATTTGACACTGAATTATTGGAAGTCCACCTGAAGATTGTCGATCAAGACAAGAAACGATTGTAGTGGCGGTTTTTTTGACTATTTATTAAAATTTTATGTATTAATTAAGTCTTTCCTTGTTTGTGTTTTGCAAAATAGTGGTTTTGTCTCGAATAATATTTTATATATATATATATATATATTATATATATATATATATATATATATATATATATATATATAATAATATATATATATATAATACTAGCAGTATCGCTCGACGTTGCTCGGGTTTGTAAGGGAAATAACTATATAAGCATTTTTAGAGAGTTACTTCCCTTATATAATAGAGAAAAAATGCATTAAAATACCCAGACGGGCTCGATATGAATCACTGCTATAAGATACCCGGTTTTGGTTAAACTGCACTGCAAAATGTGGGAGTAGTTAGGAATCTAAATCGTAGGAGACAGACACACAACTTCACTTTTATATATAAAGATATATAATATTGGTAAAAATGGTAAGATAACAAAAGAAAGAAAGAGACCTCAATATTATGTAAATATATATCTCTCTCTGTCTAACCGCTCAGTCGAAGTTGACTCTCGTTCACTGGTTGGATCAGTGTCCTCCAGTCAGTTCTATCCTGGGCCGCTTCTTTCAGACTGGCTATGTCCATTCTGGTATCACTCCTGATGGTGTCAAGCCAGTGAGTTCTTGGTCAGCCTCTTCCTCTCTTGCCATTGACCATTCCGTATATATATATATATATATATATATATATAATATCCGCTCAGTCGAAGTCGACTCTCGGTTACTCGTTGGATCAGTGTCCTCCAATCAGTTCTATCCTGGGCCGCTTCCTTCAGATTGGCCATGTCCATTCCGGTATCACTCCTGATGGTGTCAAGCCAGTGGGTTCTTTGTCGGCCTCTCCCTCTGGCCACTACCTTGCCACTGACCATTCCGAGCATGATGTCCTTCTCCAGGGATTCTCTCCACATAATATGACCGAAATATGCCAATCTAACTACGCTTGGTGATCCCAGCTTCTAGCGACATTTTCGGCCTGATCTGCTTAAGACCTCTCCATTGGTCGGCCTCTTCCTCTCTTGCCACTGACCATTCCGAGCATGATGTCCTTATCCAGGGATTCTCTCCGCATAATATGACCGAAATAATGCCAATCTTTTTTGCTTGGTGATCCCAGCTTCTAGCGACATTTTCGGCCTGATCTGCTTAAGAACCTCTCCATTGGTCGGCCTCTTCCTCTCTTGCCACTGACCATTCCGAGCATGATGTCCTTTTCCAGGGATTCTCTCCACATAATATGACCGAAATATGCCAATCTATGCTTGGTGATCCCAGCTTCTAGCGACATTTTCGGCCTGATCTGCTTAAGAACCTCTCCATTGGTCGGCCTCTTCCTCTCTTGCCACTGACCATTCCGAGCATGATGTCCTTCTCCAGGGATTCTCTCCGCATAATATGACCGAAATATAGCCAATCTATGCTTGGTGATCCCAGCTTCTAGCGACATTTTCGGCCTGATCTGCTTAAGAACTTCTCCATTGGTGAGCCTCGCTGTGCATGGAATCCGCAATATATAATATATATATATATATATATATATATATATATATATATAAGGTTAATCCAAACGGGAAAACAGAAAAAACAACAACACGTGGAACAATTACAGTATTATTATTATTAGGCGCTCAGGAAAATGGAAGAAGGAGGGTATGACGTTTCGAGCGGAGCTCTTCGTCGGAAACATAGGAGAAAGAAAGATCCCGAGACGGGAGGACAGAGGAAAAGAAATTGCAGGTAGTCTTCACGAGGTCACATACTAAAAAGACAGAAGTTGTAAAAAAGGAGGAAAATATTTTTTAAAAACAGGAGAGCTGAATCAAAGAGGGAATGGTAAAAAAGGTGTGCGAGAAGACGAGGGTGTGTGTGTGAGTGCGTGCGTGTGTGTGTATGTGTGTGTATGGTGGACAGTGGCTAGTAGCAGGCAGTAGTAGAATTAAAGGAGTGGTGTGGGGGTACCCTAGCAAGTCAGAAAGGCAGATCAGAAACAGGGAGGTATGTGTGTGTGCGTGTGTATGTATGTGTGAGTGTGTGCGTGTGCGTGTGCGTGTGTGTATGTGTGTGTGAGGCGAGATAAAAAAACAAAAAATATGTATATGTTAGTGCGTGCAGGGCGAACGGATGACATAGCAAGTCTCGAGTGAGTGGTCAGTGGTAAAACAAGGGAGGAAGGAGGGAAGAAGGGAAGGAGGGAAAGGGTGGGGGCGTATGTAACGTGCCAGTGTGTGTGTTGAGTGGTAGTGTGTGTGTGTGTGTCCAGTGTGCGTAGTTGTGTGTATGGCAAGTAAATTTGAAGTGTGTGTAAGTGTAATGTATATATGTATGCAAATGTGTGTGTGTGAGTGGGTGTGTGTATGTGTGTGCGTGTGTGTACAAAGAGGGGGGGGTTAAGGAAAAAAACTGCAGCGGAGAGGGGGGAAAGGGGAAGATGGAAGAGTGGTCCCGCGGCGACAGGCGTGGGAGAACCCAAAGACACGCGCCGGCCCCAGATACGTACAGGAGATCTAGTCGGTCAACCACGAGCGTGGTGCATGCATGCGTGTATGCGTGCGCGAACGTGCACAAGCGTGTATGTGCGCGTGCCTGCGAGTGTGTGTGTAAGTATGTATGTGTGTAAGTCTGGGTGTCAGTGTGTCCGATGAATGTATGTATGTGTGTGTATATGTGTGTATATAGATGTATGTCCGTGTGTGTGTGTATGTGTATTAGTGTGTATGTATGTACGTGTGTGTGTGTGGAAGTGTGTGTATGTGCATGTGTGTACGCGTACATGCAGGTGTGTGAGTGTGTGTGTGTGTATGTATGTGTGAGTGTGTATGTCTGTGTGTGTAGGATGCATGTATGTGTATGGGTGTATGTATGTGTGTGTGTGTGTATGTATGTGTACGTGCGTGTGTGTGTGTGTATGCATGTATGCCTGTATGCGTATGCATGTGCGTGTGTGTGTGTGTGTGTGTGTGCATGTGTGTAGGTATATATGTATGTGCGTATATGTGTGTGTGTATGTGCGTACATGTGTGTGTGTGTAAAGCACGGGATTTCTGCCCTTGGCATGGAGCTTCAACTGTGATTTCTGACGTGAATTGCTACCCGGGTATCGGTTAACCGAATTATCCATACTAGGATAATTCATTCACCTACTTAATTATTCTATATATACGTATAAATATATATATATATATATATATATATATATATTATATATATATATATATATATATATAATAGATATATATATGTATGTGTGTGTGTACGACGGGCTTCTTTTAGTTTCCTTTCTAAAATCCATTCACAGAGCTTTGGTTGGTTCGGGGCTATAGTAGAAAACACTTTCTAAAGGAGGGGGAGGAGGGGGAGGGGGAGGGGAGGTGGAGGAGGGGGAGGGCGGAAGGGAAAGAAGAGTAGGGGAATATGGAAGGGGAAGCGAGGAAAGGAGGAGGGGAAGAAGAAGTAGAACAAGAAGAAGAAAAACAACAACAACAACAACAATATAAGTTATAGAAGACGAACAAAATCAGTGCCCCCTTACACCCACCCACCCCCACACACACACATACATACACCATCTCACTGATCCAAAGGGTTTGCCAAACTTATGCCATTTAAACAGGTAGATAAGCAGTGGAGCAACGAGATTCTTTTTGTGACACCCACAACAGTACTGACGACCCACAACAACCGATTCTGAGTGGGCTATGCCATTCTCCTTTGGGTGGGCACAGGTATTGTTAGCCAGGCCAAGATTTAAAGGGTACGTAAGTGCATGACGGACTGTGTGGCTGTGTGGTAAGAAGTTTGCATCCAAAACCACGTGGTTTCAGGTTCAATCTCACTGCGTGCCACCTTCGACGAGTGTCTTCTATCAGCCTCGGGACTGCTCATGACTTGAGAAGGAAGCTGGTTGACGGAAACTGTGAGGAAACTCGTCGTATGCAAACATGTATGTATGTGTGTTTGTATGTATGTGTGTGTATGTATGTATGTATGTATGTATGTATGTATGTATGTATGTATGTATGTATGTACGTACGTACGTATGTATGTATGTATGTACGTATGTATGTATGTCAACAAGTCAAAGTATAAGGACTTGCTTAAGGCTTCCTTAAGAGATGCTTGCATCTCTCCTGACGCATGGGAAGGCATAGCTATTGATCGTAGCAGGTGGAGAAGGATTGTGCATGAGGGGACAGCCACTTTTGAGAAATCTCGAGTTGCACTCGAGAAAGTAAGGAGGGATGTCAGGAAGGACATCGCTGTTACACTTCCAGATGGGAAGGGTCTTCCTTTGATGCTGACATGCAATGTCTGTGCAAGACCCTGCCTCAGTAAAAAAGCTGGACTCACGAGTCATCTTCGTAGTCATAAAGCGAGACAGATGAGTGACAACCTGGCCACTGGTGGTGGTGTAACACACCATACTAATCATATCTGTCGGGCATGTGGAAGAGAGTGTAATTTGGCAGGAGGACTTAAACGACATGCAAAGGTACATGAAGCCCAGTTACAACTACAGCCGACTATAACCAGAAAAAGGTTTTAGTTGCCAATTTTGTACAAGACATTGTAGATCTTTAGCTGGGCTAAAAAGTCACATTCGATCACAGCACCAGTAACAGTTAAGCTTCGTGCAATGGCCATACTCGATAACGGGGGGCAGTCATAATAATGCATGTCTGTATGTCTGTATGTATGTATGTATGTATGTATGTATGAATGAATGTATGTATGTATATATGAATGCATTCTCTGATGCTTGCACTGCCTTAGAGTTGACAGTCAGTCTCAAGAAACTGTTGTCATGTACCAAACTACCCCTGGTAGGCAGTATAGTGTACCAAATATCTATGTGTATGGTAAACGACTTGATGTAGTCGATCAGTTTGTCTACCCGGGAAGCACTGTTAATAGATATAGCAATTTGGATGGTGAAATTCCATACTGAATTAGGAAAGCAAGTGATGCTTTCGGAAGGCTAGAAAGGCGCCCCTGGAGTCAGCGAGACATATGCAGAAAGACAAAGATAAAGGTGTACAAGACATGTGTCCTCCCTTCTCTTCTCTATACCTGCGAGACGTGGGTCACATATCGATACCACCTTAAACAACTGGAACATTTCCATCAGGTGTGTCTCAGACGGATCTATGGCATTAAGTGGGAGGATCGCATCAGTGATCTTGAAATATTGGAAGGCTCTCGGTGTGAAAGTATGGAAGCTCTTGTGTTAAAGCAAAGGCTCAGATGGAGTGGTCATCTGGTCAGGATGAAGGATTCAAGGATGCCAAAACAACTCTTTTATGGAGAGTTAGCTAAAGGAGAACGACCTCCACATAAACCAAAAAAGAGGTATAAGGACTTGCTGAAGGCTTCCTTAAGAGATGCTTGCATCTCTCCTGACACATGGGAAGGCATAGCTATTGATCGTAGCAGGTGGAGAAGGATTGTGCACGAGGGGACAGCTACTTTTGAGAAATCTCGAGTTGCACATGAGAAAGTAAGGAGAGATGTCAGGAAGGGCATCGCTGTTACACTTCCAGAAGGGAAGGGTTTTCCTTTGATTCTGACATGCAATGTCTGTGCAAGACACTGCCTCAGTAAAGCTGGACTCATGAGTCATCTTCGTAGTCATAAAACTAGACAGATGAGTGACAACCTGGCTAATGGTGGTGGTGTAACACACCATACTAATCATATCTGTCGGGCATGTGGAAGAGAGTGTAATTCGGCAGGAGGACTTAAACGACATGCAAAGGTACATGAAGCCCAGTTACAACTACAGCCGGCTATTACCAGTAAAGGTTTTAGTTGCCAATTCTGTACAAGACATTGTAGATCTTTAGCTGGGCTAAAAAGTCACATTCGATCACAGCACCAGTAACAGTTAAGCTTCGTGCAGTGGCCATACTCGATAACGAGGGGGCAGCCATAATGTATGTATGTATGTATGTATGTATGTATGTATGTATGTCCATCTACTCGCAATACCAGAGGGCGCACACTCTCCTACCCTGATGTAATCTCCAGGGATACAGGCATCCAGCAACAGGACCTCCGTAATGCTATGATGGACCGTGAAGTCTGGCGTAGCATGGTAAATTCCATTGTCTCGACCACGGTCGAACAATGATGATGATGATGTATGTCCCTACGCATGATACAGCTTTAAGACATTTATTGGATGGCCGTTGACTCTCAAGAGTTCCTCCGCCCTTTGACGGGTTTTGTTTTTCATCCCGCAGGGTGTCCAATAAACACTCTCCTCACCAAGTCAGCTTGGTGGAGTTGCTGGTTTAGTCACCGACAACCCGACAATGCAACAGGTTGTACTGGGTTACATGTTACCAGTAGCACTCGAAAGTGACCTGACATAAATATATATATATATATATATATATATATATATGCATACATACATATATACATGGACGGTTTGACTGAGGACTGGCAAGCCAGAAGGCTGCACCAGGCTCAATCTGATCTGGCAAAGTTTTAACAGCTGGATGCCCTTCCTAGCGCCAACCACTCTTAGAGTGTAGTGGATGCTTTTACTATGGCATGAGGGCCAGTCAGGCAGTTCTGGCAACGACCATACTCAAAAGCAGTATTCGTGGTGGGGCCAAACGAATGTAGAAAGGAGAATGATGATGGTTTCATGACCCCTAGATTGCAAAGTTCTGAGGATACATGAGCACATTATGCGGGCAACATCGACTTTTTTGTTGATGTGCACACTTCAGCTAATGTTGCTGTTTGTTTGTTGAGCGAAGAGGTCTTCGTCCCTAGTCCGAAACGTGGTCCTTTACTATTCGTAAGACCCGCAGAAGAGAAAGCAAGTTAACCCCTGACACCGAGAGCATCGACGGATGGATGAATGCGGTTGCGTAGGAAGTCGAGGACAAGAAACAGGAAGAAAGAGTGATAGAAAGTTGTGGTATTTAGGTGGCAAACTGGCAGAAACGTTAGCAGGCCGGGCGAAATGCTTACCAGTATTTCCTCTGCCGCTACGTTCTGAGTTCAAATTCCGCCCAGGTCGAATTTGCCTTTCATCCTTTCGGGGTCGATAAATTAAGTACCAGTTACGCACTGGGATCAATGTAATTGACTTAATCCGTTTGTCTGTCCTTGTTTGTCCTCTCTGTGTTTAGCCCCTTGTGGGTAGTAAAGAAATAGGTATTTCTGTTTTTACGTTCTGAGTTCAAATTCCGCCGAGGTCAACTTTGCCTTTCATCCTTTCGGGGTCGTTTAAATAAGTACCAGTTTCGCACTGGGGTCGATGTAATTGACTTAATCCGTTTGTCTGTCCTTGTTTGTCCTCTCTGTGTTTAACCCCTTGTGGGTAGTAAAGAAATAGGTATTTCTGTTTTTACGTTCTGAGTTCAAATTCCGCCGAGGTCAACTTTGCCTTTCATCCTTTCGGGGTCGATTAAATAAGTACCAGTTACGCACTGGGGTCGATGTAATTGACTTAATCCGTTTGTCTGTCCTTGTTTGTCCTCTCTGTGTTAGCCCTTGTGAGTAGTAAGAAATAGGTATTTCGTCTGCTGTTACGTTCTGAGTTCAAATTCCGCCGAGGTCGACTTCACCTTTCATCCTTTCGGGGTCGATTAAATAAGTACCAGTTACGCACTGGGGTCGATATAATCGACTTAGTCCGTGTGTCTGTCCTTGTTTGTCCTCTCTGTGTTTAGCCCCTTGTGGGTAGTAAAGAAATAGGTCTTTTAGAGTTTTGATTTTTCGGTTTATTGTTTTTATCCTCCTGATGAGTGCTTTTCTGTTTTGCAATCCTGCATCTACTGTTCCTTACGAGTCGTGAGGATGCGTGTTTTGAGCATGGGTGGGTGATTGTGTCCTCAAATAGTTGTCATGCGTTTGTGTTAGTTGTGGTACTGGAGGAAGCAACGGTGAAGGACCAGCCCACTTGAGATAAGTCTTGTGTGATCGCACTCCAGTTTCACCTGTGTAAATTCATATTATCAAATGGGCGCACTGGAGTTTGTGATTTATGCCAAATTTTTAGATGCTGAAGATTGAGGTTACAGAGTACTTTGTCACGATCGGCCAAGAGGGTTCTCTCCACTGTTATGTCATGGATAGTGTTAGCATGATTGCTTACCACTAGATCCAAAGCAATTTGGTTGCTTCTAGTTGGTTCATGGACGAGTTGCGGTCCGCCTATCTATCTATCTATCTATCTATCTATCTATCTATCTATCTATCTATCTATCTATCTATCTATCTATCTATCTATCTATCCATCCATCCATCTATTCTATCTATCTATCTATCTATCTATCTATCTATCTATCTATCTATCTATCTATCTATCTATCTGCCTATCTATCCATCTATCTATCTATCTATCTATCTATCTATCTATCTATCTATCTATCTATCTATCTATCTGTCTCTCTGTCTGTCTGTCTGTCTGTCTGTCTGTCTATCTACGGACGTACTGTCATCTCGGCTCCGAAGGTAATCGTTTATTTTGACTATTTATAGCCAATATTTTGTGTACATTTTTGTAAATAAGGTGTGTAAGGCACCCAACTTTCGTTTGGGTGCTTTTCCAAGGGAGGAATTCGTCCCTAGGGGCAGTTTCAACCCTATTTAATTAGTGTAATTTTCTTCTCGACATTAGAAAATATCGAGAAATTTTATTGTAGAACGCTGGTCGCGTTCCTTTATGGACTAGCATTTTCCTAGTCTGGAAACGCTAGGTGAAAAAAAGAACTTATGCACGCAAAGTGCAAACCTGAATGACGTGGTAGTGAACGCTGCAACCACTTGCGGTAACAGCCCTGTCACCACCACCACCACCACCACCACCACTAACAACAACAACGAGACTACTACTGCTACCACCACCACCTCCACCACCACCAACATAAATGATAAAAATGAAACTCACGCGAATACTATTAACAAAAACAACAACAACAAGAAGAACAACAATAAAAATGAAATAAATATCTTACTATCTCATAGTGAAGACGTTAATATAAAAGAATCAACAACACCAGTAAATTTCGCTGACACTCTGCGTCACAAAAAAAGAAATAGTAAAATTTACGAATGAAGAGTTAATAGAAACGAGAGCACTCTTTACAACTCAAGGGCAAGATTTAGTGCTGCATACACCTCAACACATAAAGGTACAAATAGAAAATAAGACAATTATATATAAAATTATAAGAAAAAACAAAAAACGAAATGAACAGATTACAAAAACGGACATAGAAAAGTGTTTAAAAAACATAATGAAAAAAAAAAAAACTGGGGTCCCCAGTTTAATACAGTGGTGGTCCGCTTCCCTAAACAGGAAGTGGCAAAAGCTCACTCTACGGAGTCTTTGCAGAATGATGAAATCATCATGGTACCTTATTACAAAGGCCAGAGAGTCAGTAGAATTACTATTAAAAATGTACCCCCCGAGATTTCTAACAAATGGATAACAGGGGCAATCTGTTACCATTTGAAAACTATAAATATTTTAGAGATTGCCGTATACGAAAACGACAATTGGAGTGGAAAAACAATAGTAGTGAACATCATGATTGAGGGGTCCTCTATCGAGAACCTACCTGATAGGATCCACTTAGAAAATGGGCAAAGCCTATATGTTGTAGCAGAAGGCAAAAAGCCTAGATGCTACAACTGTGGCAGCCCAGAACATTTAATTGCCAAGTGCGCTCTGGCACAGAAAAAAACAAGAAAGAACAAATCAGAAAACAAATAAAAAACCCTTGTTGCCAAAACCAACACCAACACCAACACACTCAATTATGGAACAATGCCAAGAAAAACAACAAACCAGCAAACAAACCCCAACAACATCACCAAGAAAAGAAACGGTACCAACACAATCACTGTTGACGTCGCAACCAATTCAACATGCTGAACCAACAAAAAATAGATCAACACCAACACCGAGGACGACAATTAAAAAGACAGAAAACAGTGACGAGAAGACAAATTCTACCCCTAACACCACAACAACACAAACACCGCACAAAACATCAACAATTTCTACAAGCATACATATTAACGCAAATGATTTACCTTTACCCCCTTCTGATTCGTCGGACGACGAAAGTTCGACGGAATGGCAAATAGCCACAGGGGGTAAAAGGAAAAGATTAAAAAAGCCTACCAAACAAGGAAGTAAAGCAGGGAGATATTTAACTCCGGACAGCATCCCCCTAGACAATCAAAAAATCAATGAACCCGCAAAACCACACACACAACTAACTGCAATAGACACAGACAATAAAAAATTTATGGATTACATTGCATCCAACACGGACATCTGTGAAGATGACTTTAAGACAAACAATCATCCGCGCACCACACCACCGAAACACATAAGAATTGTACACATAACACAAACACAACACCATACACTGAAAACAATATTTCCAAATGCGGTAGGCGGGTTTCAACGATACATCTCCAAAAAACTATACAAACACCTCATCAAAGACACTACAAAAGAAGAAGAAAAAAAATGAAACTTTCGAAATGAGTAAGTGACCTTCCCTCTTGCCTCTTGTCTCTTCCAATGTAGTGTGTGAAACACAATTTTCGTAAACGTCAATTATGCTTAAATTAGGTTGTGTGAATGCGCGTGGCTTGGCATCGGCTTGGAAGCAAGGTTACCTTCTAAACAACATCAAGTCACTGAACGTGGATATAGTAGCTATCAGTGAAACTAGACTCAGCAAGCCGTGGGCCCTCGCGTCCATGTTTGGCGATCAATTTGACATTTATTTTTCTCCTTGTCTGCCGAACATGGGTGGTGGATCTACCGCGGTGCTTTTTCGAAAGAGTCTAAATGTAAAAGTAAGAACAATATTCCTAGACCCGGCGGGTAGGCTAGTTGTCTTGGACGTGGATGGCAGAAATGGGTGTGCATTCCGTCTGATGGCAGTTTATGCACCGTCCTTAACGGGTCGGGCGGATTTCTTCAGACGTCTAGAGGTTTTCCTGGGTACGTCTAGACCTTTACTGTTAGTAGGGGATTGTAACGCTACCTTGGACACGCATCTAGATTATGTGGGAATAGATAGGAATAGAGGGGGGTGTAAGTGCCTCAAAGACCTACTCAGACGTTTCCATTTGTCTGACAGGTTCTGACTCGACCATCTGAACGTGCCAACGTGGACTTGGACAAACCGCGTCGGATCGTCGAGATCTTATCTAGATAGAATTCTATGCAGGACAGCGGATAAGGATAGTGTAGGATGTCCACAATTTAAAATAGTCAGCTACACAGATCACAAATTTGTGACGTGTACGCTCGACTTAGATAAGACACATAGACAGGGTCCCGGTTACTGGAAACTGAACACGTCGCTCTTAGCGCGACAGGTTTACAGGAACCGGATTAGCGAGTTAATCAAGAGGCGCTGACGGGAGCCGTCGTTAACAACCGCTGGTGGTACCGCCCTGAAAATGGCAATAAAATCGGAATCAATTAGGTTAGCAAGGAATTAGCGATAGATCGAAATAGAGTAGAGAGAGACCTAGTTAAGAAACTAGAAGAGGCATACCAATGGCAGCGCAACCAACGTGCGCTGCGAGGATGGCCCTCGACCAACACCCAACGCCAAGCACGAAGGTTGCGTCGTCAGAGCTAAAATGCGTGCCTTAAGGAACGAAGGGATCGAAGCTGCGCGAGAGGCCAGGGTAGCGGAGGCGCAGCGTGGCAACAGAGCCACCATTCGGTCTCTAATAGATCAACAGGGATGCAGTTTACTCGAACCTGAAAGGATGTGTGAGGCCTTTCAACAGCACTTTGCTCGACTGTTTGGTGCGAGTGGTGGGTCGGAACGCGGGATGGATTTCAGTGCCTACCTGACCGACTTGTTGCGGCTCTCGGCAAGAGAAGCGGAGTGTTGTGAAAGTCCCATCACAGCCGCTGACGTGCGGGATGCGATGGCGGGATGCGCGAGGGATAAGTCGCCTGGATTGGATGGTTTACCCTACGAGCTGTATTGTCAAATGCCAGGCTTGTTTGGCGACCTCTTGGCATCAGTCTACTGCAACTGGCAACAAAACGGGAGAATCCCCGGTTTCGTGAGCCGAGGTGCAGTGACGTTGCTGAAGAAAGACCCAAACAAGGGGAATTTTATAGATTTCAGGTCCATCACTCTGCTCAACGCAAATTTGAAAATTTTGGCCAAAGTAATAGCCGAGAGGTTGGCACTTGTCATGGTTGGTAAATGGTCGACAGGACATGCAGCATGCGCTGTGCCGGGCAGAAACATACATGACACCCTCCATCTGATGTGCTACATTGTGGACAGGGTAGTTAAGGATCCTGGCATGGGTGGGGCGCTGATAAATTTGGATCAGTCTAAAGCCTTCGATAGGGTCGACCATCGGTACTTGGCGGCCGTCCTCAGGGCGGCTGGCTTCGGTCCCGTCTTCTGCGGTTGGATCGCTGCCTTGTATAGCGGCATTCGATCGGTGATTCGGGTGAATGGCCACTTATCGAAACCGTTTGACATCACGCGTTCGGTCCGTCAGGGGTGTCCCCTGTCGGCGCTTCTGTATGTATTGACTCTCGAGCCGCTACTACGGAAGCTGGCAACACTGAGGGGCATCCCACGGGAACTGGGTTGCGGGACGAGCGTGTCGGCATATGCGGACGATGTCACCGTCATAGAGTCGAGCGACAAACACATCCAGATGATAGGCGAGACACTAAGAAAATACGAAACGGTGACGGGAGCGAAGATTAACCCGGAAAAGTCAGTGGGTTTGCTACTTGGCACCTGGAGAAGCAAGCCCATGCCGTCCGACTGTGGCTCAGTAGTGGGACGCTGGACGGACGGATCGGTTAAATTGCTCGGGGTCTGGTTCAGTCCGGACCTCCAAATGGATAAGAACTGGGACGAGATCACGAGTAGAATGGTCGCTCTCAGCCAAACATGGGCCGAGAGAAAGCTGTCTCTAAAAGGCCGGGCGGAGGTGGCGAACGCGTACATCGCATCCGTCATCGATTACCGCCTGACCGTCGTGCCTTGTCCCGACGCCACCATCACCAAACTGGAACGCATACTCTTCCGCGTTCCGATGGTGAGGAAGTCTATTTGCTGTCAACATCCGTTGAATGGAGGACTGGGCATGCCGTGGTTGATGATGCGCAGGCATGCGCTGAGACTGCGATCTCTGGAACTTCATCGACGACGGTGAACAGGTGTGGGCACCGTTTGTGAGGCGCGCTTTCCCGCAGCTCGTCTCACTGACCGAACTGCAAACGTGGATCAAGAAGAGACCGAAACTGGGCGATTGGCACCGAGAGTGTCGCCAAGCTCTACAGCAGCTCTGCCGACCGGGGTCAAACTTGTGCAACTTACAAACGACTAAAGCGTTCTATAGAGGACTAGTGGAGGGGAGGTCCGACGACACACTCGGGGCAAACCTGGGCGTCGACGAGGAATTCCTAACCCGCCTGTTCAGGACGACGTTCGGGCCGGGGCCTATGGATAACTTCCAGAAATCCCTGGCTTGCAATGCTATCGAGGCGAGACGCATACCTGTTCGAGAGAAGAGCTACAGGCACGGTTCGAAAACCATCACCGGACCGACCTGCCCGAGATGCGGTCAGAGCGACGAAACCGTTCTGCACGCACTCGTGCAGTGTCCAGATATTTCAGAGCTGTGGTCCTTCGTCGAACAGCTGTTGTCACGTGTAGGTCGGGCCCTCCTATCGGCCGAGTCTATCGTGAATATTGTTCCACCACCTTCCTTTAAACGGGAAGGGAACACGGTTTTCGTTACGCTGATGGCTATGGCGAAAGAATGTGTGTGGTGGACGCGTTTGAAAGGACTGCAAACAAACACCTTACTCTCTGGTAAGTCTCTTGTCAACTTTTTCAAGTACCAAGTGTCAACTTTTTCAAGGAGGATGAGAATAGAGAGGAAGGCTTTGTCGAACGAATGTTTTAATAAAAAGTGGGTAAAAGTGGCAAAAATGGTCAGTATGAAAGACGACACTATTTTAAGCATAAATCTGTAACCAAAAGAGACAACGAGAAGTAAGGCGACTTGCTCATGTGTTCTTTTTCGAATTGTCTGAGGTGACCTTGGTCTTTTTTGTAGGTTTTTCTTTCCAAGGCTACACCTAAACTGTGAACCTTATATATATATATATATATTGCTTTTTATACACCACACAACCCCACAGATCCCTATTGATCAAACGTTGTTTTTTTTTTTGTGCCCCACCCATCCCACCTGAAAAGAAAAAAATTCTACATTGTATTTCGTCCATTTTTAATCTGTGTTTAGCCCTGTGTGGCTACAATAAAACGTTATCTATCTATCTATCTATCTATCTATCTATCTATCTATCTATCTATCTATCTATCTATCTATCTATATATATATATATATGTATAACCTCTCCTCTTATCTCCCTCTCTCTTCTATCTATCTATCTATCTATATATATATAATATAATGTATATACCTCTCTATATTATCTCCCTCTTCTCTCTTCTCTATCTATATATCTATCATCTGTCTGTCTATCATATCTATCATCTATCTATCTATCTATCTATCTATACTCTCTCTCTCTCTCTATCTGTCTATCTATCTATTCTATCTATCTATCTATCTATCTCAATCTATCTATCATCTATCTATCTATCTATCTATCTATTATCTATTATCTATCTATCTATCTGTCTGCTATCTGTCTATCACTATCTTATCTATCTATTCTATCTATTATTATCTATCCTTCTATTGTCTATTATCTATCTATCTATCTATCTATCTACTATCTATCTGTCTGCTATCTGTCTATAATCTATCTATCTATCTACTATCTATCTATCATCTATTATTCTATCTATCTCTATCTATCTATCTCTCTTGGACAGACAGACGCAAGTCAAATGGGCTCCACGTAAGTTGGTATTTTATACGTTCAAAAGTGTATATTGACAAATATTTTGTGTTAAAAGTTGTGCAACACATCCACTGCAAACCTTTGATAAATATCTACACAAAATTTTGCCTTGTGGGCAAAATTTAAAAGAAAAAATTCTCATAGCCTTCGTGGTTTCATTTAGCCATTTTATTTCCAAAATGGCCACTGGTCACCACGAGGCTGAGGTGCAAGTCAAGCGTGACGCAGGACAGAAAAACAGGATGCTCTGTTAGCATACGCTGAACGTGACAACAAACACACCTCCACCACCATCAACATCGACAACAGCAACAAATACAAAACAAAGGTCGCAAGGCCAAGCACCGTCAACACCATCAGTAAGTCCACCCCAACACCGACAACAACACCATGGCGAATCTGCTACTAAAACTGCTATCCCTACTAAAGACATCGCCACCAATAACAATACCAACACCACCATCACCGCCACCAAAGACCGTGCCGTCAATGCTACTAATACTACTAACACCACCGCCGTCACCCAGAACGACAATAACAAAACAACAACAACAACACAACAACAACAACAACACAACAACAACGACGACGACGACGACGACGACAACCAACAATTCCCTTCAACCACTGCTCACTCACCAACAAGTGGAAAATAACGACGACAGCAAACGAAATGCCGAAATTTGCGCTAATGCAGGACTAAATTACGCAGGCAATTTTCCACCCCTTGCTAGTTGCATAATCAGCAACCACAAACCTACAACCCACACCCCTGCCATCAACACCAACACCACCGGCAGTAACAACAATAACAAAACAACAACAAACTTCGCCGAGGCGATAAAAGAAAAGGTAACAAAAGTTTCGTTTACTACACAACAGATTAAAGATTGCAGAAACCTTATTACAAATGAAAACGGAAAAATACTCTTACACATACCTCAGCACATACTGAATGAGGAGAAAAAAAGACAATTGTATATAAAATCACAAATAAAAAACTAAAAGTCCAGAAAAGGCAAGCACAGACAAAGTCGAAAAGTGCTTACGCCCCATCTGGGGATACAAGGATTGTGTGACTTGGGCGAACAAGTTCGCACACGTACAGGTGGTTTTTCAGAATGAAGAGTTGGCGAAGAAATTCTCAACGATAACCCTTCATTCTGATGAACTAACGTTGACACCGAGTTACCTCGGCCAGAAGGTGACGAAAGTCATTATCAGTGGTGTCCCCCAAGTGACTACAACACTGTGGATAACATCCGCCTTAACATCCGAAATGGAGGACTTAAACATCCTAGATATCGGTGTTTCGGAAAACAAGGACTGGCTGGGAAAGAGAATAGAGTTCCTCTTCCACATAAGTCAAGAGGACATAAATAAAATCCCCACCCACGTACATCTTGAGGATGGCCGCAAGTTATACGTAGTAGTCGAGGGCAGAAGGCCACGATGCTATACATGTGGCAGTGAGGCACACCTCAAAAAGGAGTGCAAATCTGCCGCAAAATTACAACAACAACAACAGCCACAGGAAAAATCACAAAAGCCAGGATTATTGCCCACACCACAATATGGACAGCTAGTCAAGAAGCTGTATGCGGAAATGCAGAAAAAACAACAAGAACAAGCCACCCAACCAAACAACACCAACACCAGCGCCAAGAACAGAATCATCACCACCAACAACAAATAAACCAATTCCAACACCAAGAACAACAGCAAAACCCAAAGGAACAGAAAAACAAAGAAAACACACACAAACTGATCCCCCATCCCTTATACCGCACTCAACACACACAAACACTCAACAACCAACAACAACGAAAACAAACACACAACCCCTTACACAGACATACATAGAAGCCCACAACATACCCCTACCCCCTTCTGATTCCTCAGAAATTTCGTCGGAAGACGAAACCAGTGAGGAATGGCAAATAGCTACAAAAAGAAGGAAAATAAAGAGCAGAAACACAACCAAACCAAATGCAAACACGAACAAAGCAGGGGGAAATACATCTCCCGAAGACATTTCAAAACCCAACGCAAACAACAGCCACACCAACACCACAAAAACATATACAGCAAACATGCTCACAGCCATAGACACCAAAAACACAAATTTGATGGAATACATCCAATCAAAAACAAACATAACAGAAGATGACATAAAAAAACAAACAACACCCATACACAACACCACCAGACCACATCAAAATATTACACATCTCCAAAAGTCTGCACCACACACTCAAAGGCATTTTCCCCAGTGCGGTTGGTAAATGCCAAAAATATCTCACAAAGAAACTGTACTGGGATCTTCTCGAGGACAAACCAACGGAGGAGAAAGCAAAAACTTTCGAGCAGTAAGTAACCCTCTGTATTCTAATTCATTAGAACTATGATCAAGATTGGTTGTGTAAATGCGCGTGGCTTGGGGTCCCCTTGGAAACAAGGGTACCTCTTAAATGACATAAAGTCACATAAGTTAGAAATCATAGCCATAAGTGAGACCAGACTCCACAATCCGCGGGCCCTAAAGACCATGTTTGGCGGACAGTTCAACATTTATTTTTCCCCCTGTCTGCCGAGAATGGGCGGTAGTGGCACCGCGGTACTTTTTCACAAGAGTCTGGATCTCAAAGTAAGGACAATATTCGTAGACCCGGAGGGTAGACTGGTCGTCCTGGATGTCGACGGCAGCAATGGGTGCGCTTTTCGACTCGTATCAGTTTACGCACCGCCCTTAACAGGTCGGGCGGATTTCTTTCAACGTCTAGAAGTATTCTTGGGAACGTCTCGTCCTTTACTCTTAGTGGGGGATTGGAATGCTACCTTGGACACGCATGTAGACTACGTGGGTAGAGATAGGAATAGACGGGGATGCAAATGCCTCAGAGACCTGCTCAGACGCTTTCAACTGTCTGACAGGTTCCGACTAGACCACCCGAATGCGCCAACGTGGACATGGAGCAACCGCATCGGGTCGTCGAGATCGTATCTAGATAGGATACTGTGTAGGACAGTAGATAGAGATAGCATAGGATGTCCACAATTCCACATAGTCAGCTACACGGATCACAAACTTGTGACATGTACGCTAGACTTAGGTAAGACACTTAGGCAGGGTCCCGGATACTGGAAACTAAACGCGTCTTTCCCATCGAGACAGGTTTTCAGAGACCGGATTAGCACACTAGTAAAGAGGGCTTTGACGGGAGCCATCATCAACAACAAATGGTGGTTTGCCCTCAAGAGAGCAGTAAAAGCAGAAGCGATTAGGTACAGCAAAGCACTAGCCATAGATAGAAATAGAGTAGAGGGTGAGCTAGTTAAGAAGCTAGAAGAGGCAATTAGAAGCGGCATCGCATCCGACGTTTTGGCGGCGAGGTTGGCCCTCGACCAACACTTCAACGCCAAACACGAAGGATGTGCTGTCAGAGCTAGGATGCGTGCTCTAAGGAACGAAGGTGTTGGAGCCGCGAGAGAGGCCCGGGTGGCAGAGGCGCAACAGGGCAACAAAGCCACCATTCGGTCACTGGTAGATGAACAGGGGCGCGAATTGCTCGAGCCAAGTAAAATGTGTGAGGCCTTTCAGCAGCATTTTGCCCGACTGTTCGGAACGAGTGGAGGGCAAGAACGTAGGGTGGACTTCAGTGCCTACCTACATAGCCTACCACGACTCTCGACAAGAAAGGCAGGGTGCTGCGAAGGTGCCATCACGGCGGCGGAAGTGCGGGAAGCGATGGCAGAATGCTCGAGGGACAAATCACCGGGTTTGGATGGTCTACCTACGAGCTTACAATTGTATGCCAGACTGTTTGGAGATCTCTGGCGGCGGTGTACTGCAACTGGCAGCAAAACGGGAGCATTCCTGGTTTTGTGAGCCGAGGAGCCGTAACACTGCTGAAGAAAGATCTAAACAAGGAAATGTAATAGATAACTTTAGGCCCATCACTCTGCTTAATGCAGACTTGAAAATTTTGGCCAAGGTGCTAGCCAAGAGGTTGGCGCTTGTCATCGAGAAACTGGTCGACAAGGCGCAAACGTGCGCCGTGCCAGGCCGGACCATCCATGACAACCTCCATCTGATGCGCTACATCATAGACAGGGTAGTTAACGAACCTGGCATGGGTGGGGCCCTGATCAACTTGGATCAATCGAAAGCCTTGATAGGGTAGACCATCGATACTTGGAGGCAGTCCTGAGAGCGGCTGGTTTCGGTCCCGTCTTCCGCGGCTGGATAGCTGCCTTGTACAGAGGCATCCGTTCGGTAATTCGCGTAAATGGACATCTATCGAGACCTTTCGACATTGCACGTTCGGTCCGTCAGGGATGCCCCCTCTCGGCGCTTCTATACGTATTGACTCTTGAGCCACTACTGCGGAAGCTGGCGACTCTAAGGGGCATCCCGCGAGAATTGGGATGCGGGACGAGCGTGTCTGCATACGCGGACGACGTCACCGTCATAGTGTCTAGCCACGAGCACATCGAGCTGGTCGGCGAGACACTGAAAAACTACGAAGCGGTGACAGGAGCGAAAATCAACCGGGAAAAGTCAGTGGGCTTGCGACTAGGCACCTGGAGAAGCAAGCCCATGCCGTCCACCAGCGCCTCCGTCGTGGGACGCTGGACCGACGGCCCGGTTGAGTTGCTCGGGGTCTGGTTTGGTCCGGACCTCCAAGTGGAGAAGAACTGGAACGAGATAACGAGTAGGGTGGTCACTCTCGCCCGGCAATGGCCGAGAGGAAACTGTCCCTAAAAGGTCGAGCGGAGGTGGCGAACACGTACATCGCGTCCGTCATCTACTACCGCCTGACCGTCGTACCTTGTCCCGACCCTACCATCACCAAACTACAACGCATTCTCTTTCGCTTCTTGTGGAAAGGATGCGTCCCGATGGTCAGGCGATCCATTTGCTGTCAACACCCGTTAAAAGGAGGGCTGGGCATGCCGTGGTTGATGATGCGCAGACACGCGCTGAGACTGCGACATCTCTGGCTCTATGTAGACGACGGTGAACAGGTGTGGTCGCCGTTTGTGAGGCACGCTTTCCCGCAGCTCGTCTCCATGACCGAACTGCAGTCGTGGATCAAAAAGAGGCCGAGGAAGGGCGAATGGCACCGCGAGTGTCGCGTTGCTCTCAAGCAACTCTGCCGTCCTGGGTCGACCTTAAGTGACTTCAACACAACCAAAGCATTCTATAGGGGTTTAGTGGAGGGGAGGTACGACGACGAGCTCGGGGCGAACCTGGACGTCGACGAGGAGTACCTGACCCGCCTGTTCAGGACGACTTTCGGGCCAGGGCCCATGGACAACTTCCAGAGATCCCTGGCCTGGCAGTGCTACCGAGAAGCGCTACCCGTTCGGGATAAGCTCTACAGACACGGCTCGAGAAACACGGGGCCGACCTGCCCGAGATGCGGTCAGAGCGACGAAACCGTTCTGCACGCACTCGTTCAGTGTCCAACAATTTCCGACCTGTGGGCTTATGTCGAACAACTGCTGTCACGTGTGGGACGAGTCGGTTTATCAGCTGAGTCTATCGTCAATATTGTCACGCCTCCTTCCTTCAAACGGGAAGGAAGAGCTATTTTCATCATCCTTGTGGCTATGGCGAAAGAATGTATCTGGTGGACGCGTCTGAAAGGATTGGAGACAAACACTTTCCTCTCTGGTCAATCTCTCATCAACTTCTTCAAGTACCACTTGAAAAGGAAAGTGAGAGTAGAGAGGCAAGTTTTGTCTAGCGAATGTTTTAAAAAAAGATGGGTGAATGTAGCAAGAATGGCACGTATGAATGACGAAGCCACCTTGAGCATAATCCTATGAACCCAGAAATTGAAAACAGAGATTTGCTTATTTGCAAAAAAAAAAAAAAAAAAAAAAAAAGAAATATAAATGTGACTTCATTGACCGAGGGTACCGTGGTCTTTCCGTAGGCTTTTCTTTCCACGGGTAAACCTCACCTGTCTCCCTTTACACTTCATATTGACATTTCTGTGATAACGATCCCTATTGATCAATTTTTTTTTCTCTCCCCCCTTTTTTTAACCCCCATTTTTTGTCCTCTTTCTCTCCTTTTACGATCCCTTTGATCGAATCCCCCCTTTCCTTTTTTTTTTTTTTTTTAAACCTTCAAAAGAAAAGCTCTACCTTGTAATTTGTTCTATCTGTGTGCAGCCCTGTGTGGCTAATAAAGAAAAACATATCTATCTATCTATCTATTATCTATCTATCTATCTATCTATCTATCTATCTATCTATCTGTCTGTCTATCTATCTCTCTCTTCTATATTGTCTATCTATCTATTATATATCTATCTATCGATCGATCGATCGATCTATCTATCTATCGATCTATCTATCTATTCATCGATGTATCCATTCATCATACATCCACCCGGCTATCAAACTTTGCTAGAAAAGAGCAACCTATCCTCCATTCTCATTTTCCATTTGAAGCGATACGTGAATTAGAAAATGAAGTGTTTGTTAGGCGTCAAACAGCTCTCCTCAAACCCTTCATCTACGTTTATACAACCCCTTTGGGTACCGAAGTCCTTTTCTTTGCCAAATGATAGCAGTGGAGATACTCTTTTACTATTTAACTTGTTTCAGGTCATTTGACTGCGGTTTGCTGAGACCGTCTTCAGTCGAGCAAATCGACCCGGGACTTATTCTTGTAAGCCCGTACTTATTCTATCGGTCTCTTTTGCGAAACGCTAAGTGACGGGGAGTAAACACACCAGCATCGGTTGTCAAGCAATGCTAGGGGGACAAACGCAGACACAAACAAAACACACACAATACACACACAATTATATATATATATATATCTATATATATAATATATATATATATCTTATATATATATATAATATATAAATATTAACATATATACGACAGCATTCTTTCAGTTTCCGTTACCAAATCCACACAAGGCATTGGTCGGACGGGGCTATAGCAAAGACACTTGCCCAAGAGCCACGCAGCGGGACTGAACCGGAACCATGTGGTTGGTTAGAAGCTACTTACACACAGCACTCCTCTTTTTATTTATTTTATTTTATCTAGTTTCAGCTCGAGCTGTGGCCTGCTGGGGTACCGCCATTGGTGTTGCTACATGATTTACTCACGAATGCCTTTTAGCAATTGCATTTGGTGCATGAGAGATTCGATGCAGCTGCCCTCATCTGCACCTGCTGCCGTGAATGGTTCATCTGGGACACCTGACAGGAAGAGATCCAGTTTATTTTAAAGACATCTGCATCCACTCAATGCAGGTCTCTCAGGTTCTTCGGGAGGATATTGAAGAGTGTGGGCCTCTGAAGCCCAGGCTATCACAGTATCTTGTCCTACATCTTGATGGCAAATTTGGAGTCCTTGGCACTATGCAGTGGCGCCCAGTTCTAGTATTTGTGTAACTCTTGATGCCGAATCCGTCCTTCATCAACGGTCAGAGTACGTTCAAGGACAGTCCAGGAGTGGCACAAATTCTAGTTCCGCATCAGGCACTTAGTTATGTAACAAACTATGTCACAGTCTTGAGCACACGGGCGTCACAAAAACCAGAAAGGACACGGCTAATTATAATATTTTATGCTAATTATAGGTTGTCTTTATGGAACTGTGAATATATGCTAAGAATTAAAAAACTTTAGTCCCAAAACAGTAACGTACACACGTGTACAGACATACGAATGAAGTCACACACGCACACACACGCACCACCACAAACACACACACACACATACACACACACACATATACACAGAAGTCAAGGCAGAGATTCATAAAATGAAAACATGCATGTATGCAGTATATATATATATAATATATATATATATATA
>NW_021832255.1:35000-62235 GCF_006345805.1 Octopus sinensis | reverse complement strand
AGTAGTCTCGTTTGAAATTAAGTTTAAGTCACATAAATAAATCTCACAGCATGAAATTATACTCCGTATGTTATTTGATATTATTCTTTGTTGAATTCTGGTTGTAATTTATAGTTATTCATTTACTTCTGGGTTGTTATATAATATAGATAAGCATTATGCGTAGGACAAAATTACACTTTTTTTTGTCTATTTGCATATATATAACACATGTTAAGTATTTGATTTTTGCTATTTTAATGCAACTCAATGCTAGGTTGTTCATGTTTATGATAAACTGAACCATATAGGATGCATGGAAAGAAATAAATGGACAAAGAAAGACACAAACACTCGCACACACATATACACACAGGTGTACACATACAAACATAGAAAATAGTTCATAGAACATAAACATTTACAAGAAATCGGGAAGATCAGAGTGCGTTAACGCCATAATAGTATGAGTCTTGACGTTTGAAAAATTCTTCCTTCATCCGAAGAAAGAAAGAAAAAGCGAAGTGTATCGAGAATGAAAGAAGTGGAAAATTATGTTTGTAAACGAGAAAATAACAATAGGTGGCGAGTTGCAATAACAGGATCGCGAATGGTTACTTACCTAGCAAAGAGGTTTTCTATCTGAGAGATGTAGGTAACCGAGGAATGGTTGAACCTATAAATGAATATATCGGAATACATTTGTGTAGAGACAGGTATAAATGTAAATAGTGTGTGCGAATTTGTGTGTAAATCTCTGTGCGTGTGCGTGTTTGTGCTCTGTAAGCATGTGTACGGCTTTAAAATGTTGCTTAATGCTAAAATTTGAAATCCGCCAAAAGAGCATTTGAAAATTGTGATAAGAAGAAACATAAAATGAATGATAGAAATGTAATTGGAGAAAACGATAACGGCTTGTATATACACACATACATACCATACATACATACACTACATACATCATACATCATGCGATATAGATATATATATATATATAATATATATATATATATATAGTATATATATATATATACATACCTGCCAACATACATGCGCATATATAATTAGTATTTGAGGAATAAAAATCCAACTTACATGGAAAAAGAATTCAATTTAGAAATACTAAATCAAATTCCACAGAATATAATATATATTTTCTAATAATTTATATACATATATATATATATATGTATATATGTCGTGTCGACGCCCCCAGTCGATAAAGTAGACTAGCCGAATATGTAGATATAGAGGGAGAGGTCTAAACGTCGAGAGCACAGCTGGAGAGTTTGGCAGTCAGAGGGTAGAGTAAAAGGCATATGAACATGCGACATAACAATATATATATATATATATATATATATATATATATATACACGCACATATATACATATATATATTTCCTTTTCCTCTTTGTTTAGCCACTAAACCTTTTCTATGTTCTCTCCTATTTATTTCTGTGTTCCTTTCTGTCGAAGAGCGTAGGCTCGAAACGTAAAAGACTTTCTCACTTCCCGAGCGTTAAACTAAGACATCCACCTGTTATTTACATACCCGTCTTCGTATTGTTTTTTTTTTTTTTTTTTTTTGTAAATTATCACTCTATATTACTCCCTCACGTGGTCGCACCAGTTTTATCACGTCTCCACCTCCACTTCGAAATTTTCTTGGACTATTATACCTGGATTCTCTACCTGGACTTTTTTCTACTCTCCTACACCCGGACTCCTACACTTTGGCTGCACCTCTCCTATCAATGGATTACACTAGACTCTTCCTTTGATGAGAAATCGCTCCAATATATTTGAACCTTTTGAACTTCTCTAATCTTTTTGTATTTCCTTTCTTTTTCCTATTGACGTTTCTCTTTATCCGCAACTGTTACGCACATCTCTCCCTCCCTTTCTTTTTTGGTTTTGTCTTCTCTTCTCCCTTTCTTCCCCTTTCTCTTTGTTTAGCCACTAAACCTTTTTCTATTTTCACCCCCTGCTTATTTCTGTATTCCTTTCTATCGAAGAGCTTACACTCGAAGCGCAAAAGACTATCTCACTGCCCGAGCGTTACACAAATACATCTGTTTGTTGTTTACACACCCGTCTTCGTTTTCTTTTTTGTAATTTCTCACAATATATATATATATGTGTGTGTGCGTGTGTTTGTGCGTGCGTGCGTGTGTGTTTGTGTGTATTCAAGCCTGTATTTTTTACCAATTACATGACATTTACAGAAAAACAAAAGACACAGACAGGGGTATGAACAACAAGTAACTTTTTTAGTAGAAGAATGAAAGTCCTTTACGTTGTTGAGCCTACGCTCTTCAAACAGAAAGTAATAAGAGAAAAGAAGAAGGAGAGAGAGAGAGATTTATATAGTATATATATATATATATATATATAATATATATATATATATATATGTGTGTGTGTGTGTGTGCCATGCAGTGAGAGAGAGAAAAAAGAGACAGCGAGAGAGAGAGTTAGATAGATAAATAGATAGATAGATAATAAAAGCACTTTAGGTTACTTCCTTAGATTGAGCGTCTCTCGGAACCGCTTACTCACGGTGAATCCCATTATTTGACTCCCAAACTTAACTTCGACCTTGCTGTAATAAACAGAAACTGGAATGTTTATTTTAGATTAAGTTATAAAAGGTGTTAAATCTGTAGAACGGTTACTTCTATTTTCCTTCCCAACTGCAGTTTTCAACGTCCATATGATACAAAGCTGCAACGTACATAGTAGTGGAATATAGTCACAAATTTCATATTATCTAACTAAACTTATTCTTTTAAACAATTAGGAAAAGACGAATAACAATTATATAAATATTGTTTGTAAACCTCATTACCAACCACACGGTTCCGGGTTCAGTCCCACTGCGTGGCATCTTGGGCAAGTGTCTTCTGCTATAGCCCCGGGCCGACCAATGCCTTGTGAGTGGATTTGGTAGACGGAAACTGAAAGAAGCCTGTCGTATAAATGTATATATATATATATATTTATATAAGTGTGTATGTGTGTGTGTGTATGTGTTTGTGTGTCTATGTTTGCCCCCCTAGCATTGCTTGACAACCGATGCTGGTGTGTTTACGTCCCCGTCACCTAGCGGTTCGGCAAAAGAGACCGATAGAATAAGTACTGGGCTTACAAAGAATAAGTCCCGGGGTCGATTTGCTCGACTTAAGGCGGTGCTCCAGCATGACCGCAGTCAAATGACTGAAACAAGTAAAAGAGTAAAAGAGTAAATTCTTTATAAAACAGTAAACACCGTTTTATATTAATGCTGATACAAATCATATTCAATACATTTTGGTATATCAGACTAAACTTCATACTTGTGAGCACAATTTAAAACACAATAATGTATATTACAAGTGAATAATGCATTTTACATAATATACACTCTCTTGTATTGATGTCGGATAATGCATTTTATATAATTGAAAGCTCTTGTATTTAAGTTCTGTTTTATATTATAAAACTCTTCTGTTTCAGTGTTATTCAAATGATAGATTCGGTTTCAATGACTCAAAGTTAAAACCACGTAAAATAATATCCGCTTGTGTCTGATGTAAACGAGGATGAAGTTTCTTATTTGGTATTTAAATTAACAATTTATTAGCACACAAACTATCTCTCATATGTGCATATATTCAAAGCCAGAATTAATTCGAAATAATTAAAAATTCCACGAATAAGCAAATTACTTTCTTTGACACACACACGCACACACACACACACACACACACACATACACACACACACACACGTACAACAAACACACACACATACACACACAAACACACACTCACACACACACACACGCATGTATATATGAAAGAAAAAGTTAGCTGCATACTTTGATGTGCTACTGAGTATATAACACTGCACCCGCACAGAGAGAAATTGAATATATATATTATATATATATATATATATATATATATATATATATATACGTATACACATATAGATAAATATGTTACTAGTAGCATATGCTTCATTATAATAATTTTGTATTTCTTGTAAGAAAATGTTTGACAGACACAAAATTGTATTAAGATCATACATACACACATACAGGCATATATCCTTGCATTTATGTGTGTATGTGTATCTCCGTGAATATATGAGTAGATGATACTATATCGAATATATGACATTTAATATATACTTGTAATATTAAAGAAGATCTAGCGCTATAATAACACTTGAAGTTTAATTAAATTACCTCAGTTCATGAATAATGCATTATCTCACTAAGAGAGAACGTATTAGGAGAATATATACATAAATTACATAATGAAGAATATAGGAATTAGTATATATAAATGTCATCTACTAAGAAATCGTTTGTAGAATGACTTTTATGCTTCCATTGATGGAAAGAAAATATGTATTTGGTACGATGTAAAATGTAATAGACATTAGCTATAACAAAATAAAAGATATCGCTTATACATAATATACAAAACAGAATAAGTAAAGTGAATATTTTCCGAATTATATAAAATCATAGAACTACAGTTTAAATTGATGGAAATGAAATTTCAAATTGTGTTATATCTCACGAAAATACTTATTTAAGTTGTAAAATATATTTCAGTTTTGTGCCCGATTTCAGCTGCGATAAGTTTCCACCGAAGGATCTGAAGAATAACTTTACTCGAAAAGAGGTCAGTTCGCAGGTTAAGGAGTCTAACCTAGCTGAGATGCTATTTCTCTGCGTCACGGATCGGGTAATGCGGACATGTAATTGGAACACAAGATAGATGCTTTGAACGAAGCCCAAAGACAAGAGACATAATGGCAGACCACAAACGAAATAGATGGATAATGTCCAGTGTCAGTTGGTCATACTTGGGAATTCAGCTGGAAAGAGTAATGAGGGCTGCTTCTGATTGGCATCTGTAGACGAGGTGCCTGAAGACCTTAGCCCCAAGACGCCCTTAGTTGCGTTCTATTTCCTGTCTTTTTTTTCTTTGCCGTTAAAATAATTTTTTGCCTTTAAAAACATTTTTCTTTTTTACTTTCATTCACATATTACCGTTACATCTTTGATGAACATTTAAAATTACTTTCGTTATATACTTTCGTTACAACTGCATACATCACTTTGCACACATATTCTTAATTGCCTAGCGTTTGCTAAATACAGAAATGATTTGGTGCTCACAAAGGAAAGTATATTTTAACCTCGTCACATAGAGATCATGCCCTAGCTAACATTATTTCTAAAGATGCATATTTAACACTAATTACATTAATTCTAGTTAGCAATCCAAGCAGTCCACGATATTCAGTTCATAGATGCATTTGTATTGATGTGCATAATTCATTTTGACCTTAGCTACGTGTACATCATCTATAATCACTGTTTGCACAGTCAAGAGATTAATAACTTCAAGCCTGTTCTCGTTCGTCATACTTTCCTTATGCTCTCGGCTATATAGGATACAAGTAATTCCGTTGGTTTAATCAACGAATGATGGAGGATGACTGGATTAGCATTAACTTACTTAACAAAGTGTTTATGCTTGCAATTCATCAGTGCCATTTCGGTTCTGCTTTGTCCTTCTTTAACTTGAAATAAGATTCTCTACAATTCGTTTCAAATCTGAAATTCTGCTAATGTGTAAAGATATAATTACCGCATCCAATGTATCAATGCTAAAACAGTAGAAGCTGATATGGTGATGATTTGGCTGTTTTATTCAGAATTATACTAAGTTTCAATAAGCAGAATATATATTTTCTACTCTAGGGACGAATGATTGGGAGCGTACTGGGGGGATCGATTACATCGACCTCCAGTACGCAATTGGTACTTAATTTATCGACCTCAAATGAATGAAAGGCAAAGTCAAACTCGACGGAATTTAAACTCAGAACATAAGGAAAGACGAAATACCTATTTCTTTATTACCCACAAGGGGCTAAACACAGAGGGGACAAACAAAGACAGACAAATGGATTAAGTCGATTATATCGACCCCAGTGCGTAACTGGTACTTAATTTATCGACTCCGAAAGGATGAAATGCAAAGTCGACCTTGGCGGAATTTGAACTTAGAACGTAACGGCAGACGAAATACGGCTACGCATTTCGCCCGGCGTGCTAATGTTTCTGCCAACTCGCCACCTTTAAGCAGAATATATTAAATAATGTTAAGAATAGTAATTGTTAAAAACAAATTGGCGCAGATGTATGTTCAAGGTAAGAAGTTTGCTCATGAAAGATATGTTTCTGGCGTTCAGTCTCACAGTGCTGCACCTCGGACAATTGTCTTTTGCTATAGTGTGGGGCCGCCCAGACTATAGCAAAATAAAAGAAACCCGTAGTGTATGTGTGTGTATACGCGCGCGTGTGTGTGTGTGTGTGTCTTTATTAGCGCGTGGGTGTTTGTGTCATTGTTTGTCCAACCCGCGTACCTTTGTTTGAAAACAGGTGCTGGTGAGTTTACGTCCTGTTATTTAGTGATTCGTCGAAGGTAACCCCTTAGAATATGTATCGGACTTAGAAAGCAATATGTAGCGTGTTGATTATTTCGTTTAAAATTCTCCAAAGCGGTGTCCCAGCATGACAGACGTCCAGTTGCGAGGACAAGTATAAGGTAAGTGATGAACTTAAATAAAACAAAGGAATCCCATACTCTCTACGTGCGTTCTGACGCAAAAATGTAAAATATCTAAACAAAAATTTGTAAAGCTACGGGAGAAAATCCATCAGGTTGGGTAAAATGTAAGCAACGTCTTGAACAATGAAGAATTTGTACTGGATTTTTGCAGAGTTTTCTATTGTTTTAAAACCATTTTTTGCAATTGTCAGATAATACTGACATAGACTTGCCCCAAAACGTCAATAAATTAAGATTGATATTTTTTCACCGTTCTTACATCAGAAATGAAACTGTATAAGCGAGATATTCGAGCAATTTTGCTAGTTAAGTTCAAAAAAGGACATAACCCATCCGCAACTGCTCGTGATATCAATGAGAATTTTGTTAATTTGCATGCGATCGGAAAAAAAAAATTCGATGAATGGGCACCACGCTATTTCAATGAAAATAAAAAAAAAACAAAAAAAAAACGCAGATATGAAATTTAAACGTTGCTTCTTCTCCGTAACCTAATCGATCGATTTCCCGACCGTATTGTAACTTCCGATGAAACATGGATTGTGTACAACAAAATATGTTCTTCGCAGTGTTTAGAGCAAAATGAAGCACCGAAAACCTTCCCTAGATCCGAGCTTTTCGAAAACAAGATTATGGTGACTGTTTGGTGGTTTACTGTTCGACTCATCCATTATAACTTCTCAAAACCCACAAAAACGATTACTGCAGAAACATATTGCCATGAAATTGCCAAAATGAATGAAAGACTACTACTCCTCCGTCCCAGATTGGTCAACAGAAGGCAATTTTCAACTACACGTTTCACTAATAACGCTCCTGAAGTTGAAGGATTTTGGGTACGTAGATTTTCCCCATCCAAACTTATTCTCCAGACCTTTCTCCTACTGGATGCCACTTTTTCAAGCTCCTTGATGGTGAGAGAAGGAATTGTAAAATCAAACCGATGCTGAAAGTGCGTTCCAGAACACCAGATTTTTAGTTTACCGGAATAAACAAACTTGTACCTCGTAGGTAAAAGTGTGTTGATTATAATGGTACTTACTGTGATGGATAAAACACCCGCATTGTTGAAATACATTGTGATGAATTTCGTGTTTCAAAACGTTGCTTACTTTTTACTCAGCCTGATATTTGCTCATTTGTATAAAACTCCGTTCCAACAATTAGATTCTTTCCTTCTTATTCTATGAGTGTCTGAGTAGCATTCTTCTACTCGGTACGTGACACCATTCCTAATCTATGCATTCATCCAGAAGCGCTTATGTCAAATCTCTTCGCCGCTCCATTTTACTCTCTCTCTCTCTCTCGTCCTATCTTTCTCTCTCTCACTAAGGATTTAATGCATTAGTCTGATGATCGTGAGTGCGAGTCCTGGTGGTGCGGTGTGTCCTTAAGCAAGACACTTTGTCTCACGTTGTTTCAGTCCATTCAACTAATAAAGATGGCCAGTACCTTTTAATGTTAAGGACAAGCTTCGTCCCTCACAACTAGATTAAGAGTACGCATGTCTGTGGACTGCTCAACCACGTGCACGCTATTTTACACGAGGAAACTATTCCGTTGATTGGGTCAACTGGAATCCATGTCGTCGCAACCGACAGAGAGCCAGCCGAGCCCCTTCTTTTTTTCTCTCTCTCTCTCTCTCTATCTATCTATATGTCTACTATCTATCTATCTACCTATCTATCTATCTATCTATCTATCTATCTATCTATCTATCTATCTATCTATCTATCTATCTATCTATCTATCTATCTATCTATCTATCTATCTATCTAACTATCTATCTACCTATCTGTCTACCTATCTATCTATCTATCTATCTACCTATCTGTCTATCTATCTATCTATATATCTATTTATCTATCTATCTCTATCTTTCAATCTATCTATCTATCTATCTATCTATCTATCTATCTATCTATCTATCTATCTATCTATCTATCGGGGCGAACCTGGACGTCGACGAGGAGTACCTGACCCGCCTGTTCGGACGACTTTCGGGCCAGGGCCCATGGACAACTTCAGAGATCCCTGGCCTGGCGTGCTACCGAGAAGCGCTACCCGTTCGGGATAAGCTCTACAGACACGCTCGAGAAACACGGGCCGACCTGCCCGAGATGCTGTCAGAGCGACGAAACCGTTCTGCACGCACTCGTTCAGTGTCCAACAATTTCCGACCTGTGGGCTTATGTCGAACAACTGCTGTCACGTGTGGGACGAGTCGGTTTATCAGCTGAGTCTATCGTCAATATTGTCACGCCTCCTTCCTTCAAACGGGAAGGAAGAGCTATTTTCATCATCCTTGTGGCTATGGCGAAAGAATGTATCTGGTGGACGCGTCTGAAAGGATTGGAGACAAACACTTTCCTCTCTGGTCAATCTCTCATCAACTTCTTCAAGTACCACTTGAAAAGGAAAGTGAGAGTAGAGAGGCAAGTTTTGTCTAGCGAATGTTTTAAAAAAAGATGGGTGAATGTAGCAAGAATGGCACGTATGAATGACGAAGCCACCTTGAGCATAGTCCTATGAACCCAGAAATCGAAAACAGAGAGTTGCTTATTTGCAAAAACAAAAAAAAAAAAAAAAAAAGAATTAAAATGTGACTTCATTGACCGAGGTTACCGTGGTCTTTTCCGTAGGCTTTTCTTTCCACGGGTAACCTCACCTGCCCTCCCCTTTACACTTCATATTGACATTTCTGTGATAACGATCCCTATTGATCAATTTTTTTCCTCTCCCCCCCCCCTTTTTTTTTTTTTTTTAAACCCCCTTTTTTTTGTCCTCTTTCTCCTTTTACGATCCCTTTTGATCGAAACTCCCCTTCCTTTTTTTTTTTTTTTTTTTTTTTTTTTTTTTTAAACCTTCAAAAGAAAAGCTCTACCTTGTAATTTGTTCTATCTGTGTGCAGCCCTGTGTGGCTAATAAAGAACATATCTATCTATCTATCTATCTATCTATCTATTACTACTACTAGGTAACGCCTGACTGAGGACATCTTTCAACCGATCAACTAGCCAATATTATACCAGTTATTATTAAAGATATATTATATATATATATATTATATATATATATATATAGTATATATGAGTATATATATCACAGTATTACTACATTTACGATTTTCTTGCAATTAATCTTTCTATTTATTTTTTCGTTTTTACATTTAATCGTATCTCCGTAACATACCTTTTAGCTGATGCTTTCTCTGTTGCATAGCAGATTTACTGAATGATTCTTGCACCGAAAATCTTCTTTCGATATTGTCCGACATGGGTGAATCCTAACCAAATCTTCATGTTATTTAGCTAGATACGATCCTAAAATTGCTGTTCCCTTGCTTATTTTCATCTATACCACACCAACAAAAAGAATTGCAATTTCCTTATGCTCATAGCAGTTCACATTTTTTTTATTTTTACTTTCTTTGTATTTCACAACTTTCACTAATTTCATTCCACATTGTTTTCGAGAAAATAAGCTAATAAATGTACTAACTAAAGTCGGTGGAGATATTCTGCCGTTTTCTAATACTTTCAACAGTCTGGCAGAGTCTGATAAATTAGTTCCCCGAAAGATAACCAACTATTTCAACTGGAATGAGTTTATGGTGTTGCAGTCGTTCACATAATTTACCTGCAGCTCCATGAAACCATAAAGAGAATTACATTAAGAAAACTCAACATTCACATTCAGCTAATTATATAGCCTTCTGTTTATTCACATATGCTTCCATAGAGATGCCGCAGCCTTAACGAGGTGTTGCAATGCCAAACATTATTTTCCAAAGTCTGAACGCATTTAGAATAAATAAAAATGTGTAAGCGCATGAACGCACGCATGCCCATAGAAACGCAGGTATACGCAAATACGCTCTCGCACTCACTTTACCCCTACACAGAAACAGGCATACAGTCAAACACACACACACACACACACGCAAATACAGACAGATACACAAGTAGGAACATTCATTCACACGCAGAAACAGCGCAATCAAACTAAGTTTTCTCAACAAACGAAACATGAAAAAATAGACATCGAGAGAAATGATGATGATGATGATGATGGTGGTGGTGGTGGTGATGATGATGATGATGATGTTGATGGTCATGATGATGATGACGAAGACGACGACGACGACGATAATGAGTATGAGAAGGAGGAAGATGGGGAGCAGAGTGAAATTTAACACGTTTTCATGTTTTTTTCTTTTATCTTTGCTGTTTTTATTTTTATTGTCCTTATCGCTATTGTTGTTGATGTTGTTATAATTCACAATAAACTGTGGTGAGGAGGAAGGGAGGTTTACCATTTTCCCACATCCAAGCGGTTGACGATGATGTTGTTGATAGCGGTGATAATCATAACGATATTGATAATGGCGTTGGACGAGATGGAATTGGTGATGGTAGCAATAATACTGATTACCATGAAAGCAAGAACGAATTTTAAAATTATTAGATAGAAACAAAACACAAAAAAAAAATACAGACGAAAAACGCAAATAAAATGTATTCTCCAACCAAGATATATTTATTTGGCTAATAGTTATGGCCTTATTTACACAAAATGATTTTATGCAGAGGTAAGAGATCTGTCCGAGATGTGCTTTTAGATTTTAGAATATTTCCTTTATTGAGTCAACACTCGTGTATCAATATATTTCTTAGGGGAAATTTCTTTCTACAGAGCAGAGCTGTTATTAATTCTTTACATATCTTATCCTACACCGATTCCAACTGTGGATGATTTTGAGGCGTTTCCAAACCAGTTCAAGAGAGTTTACACAGCAAAAGGATCACCATACATTTTATGTGCGACTTAGCTGCATTTGCATCCACATACACACGCACATACACACATGTCTACATATATACCTACATGCATACATAAACACACACACACACACACATATATATATATATATATATATATATATATATATGCATATACATACTAATATATCTACCCATACGTATACATATATACGTATGCGCATTTATCTGTATGTACGTGCGTGAGTGTGCATTTTAGATTTGTGTGTATGTAAATACAAACCACATACCGTATTTGTCCAAACACACACATGCACACACATACGCATACGTGTTTAAAAATGTATGTGTTGCTGTGTAAATTTATGTATTTCGTGTGTTAATACACATATGTTTTATTATATAAATGTACATATTTGTGTGTGTATGAATGTAGAACACACACAGGCATATATATATATATATATATATATTATATAAAAATATATATATATATATAATATATATATATAATATATATTATATACTATATATACGTCTATATTATATTTATATATTGTGCTTGTGTGTGTATACGTTATCACACAAATGTGTACGTATACATGTGTGTATCTGGATGTATAGATGTATATAAACACATATGCATTTTGTGTAAATATTTTTATGAATTTGTGTATGTGTGCATATGTATGTATATGTATGAGAATATGTATGTCCCCACATATCTCCCAACATCTATGTTTCCATGCGTATGTATATGACTATACATTTGTTGTGGTATGTGCAAATCTTTTTATATCTAAGCGAATATATGTGCGTCAAGATAAGCACGTGAACGTGTTTATATAATATAACGCTTTCGTATGAATCAATACAAATGTGCCCATGCGGCAGTGTTTGTTTGTTTGCATTTATCTGTATGTAAGTGCGTGCGTGGGCATCTTTTCTGTGTGTGTTCGTGTGTGTACCTAAACGCAAACCGCATACTCTATTTGTCCAAACACACACACATACAGAAGCGCAAACACATATACACACATATTTATAGGCGTGTTTACATACATGTTTATTTATATATTTGTATGTGAATATATATATATATATATATGTTGTGTGTGTGTATGTATGTATATGTATATGTCTGGCAATATATATATATATATATATTATATATATATATGGATATATATCCTGTGTGTGTATAATGGATATGTGTTGCGTGTATATATTATATACTTCCATATATATATATACACATAAATAGATATATTTATATATGTAATACTTATATATATATATATATATATAATAGATATTATATATATACACAAAATAATAATGATGAATGTGTGGATGTGTTGTGTATACGCTAGGTGCTTTGTGGGCGTATGAGAAGTGAGGATAAATGGAAGCAAAGCCAAGAATATACAACATGAGGAGATAACAATATTAATTTTTGCATTTGCAAATATTGGTATATTTCAATGATTGCAGAACCTTCAATACATTATTGCATTCCCCATCAACAGCATTGCAATAAGCATCACCTCATCACAATTCCATCACAGATATCTTCGTCATCTCGGTGACTACCGCCTTCGTCGTCTTCGTCATCGCCTGCATCATCGCCGTCCGCATCGGCGTTGCCTTCGTCATCCTATCAGCTCAGGGCACTCCTCTACCACAGTATTCTTACTCAATGCATCTTTATTATCAGCAATAACTGGAAATATGAACCAGCATCGTCACTAATAGCAAAGTATCCTCTTTTAACAAGCAATAAACGTCACACCTATACCCTTTCTAACAAAGATATGTGCAGCTTTTTCACCATTATTTCTGAAAAAAATCTATTATCGCAGCATGAGACATTAACATACAATAAAATCACAATCTCTACCTCAGTAAATCCAGTTACTACACCGATATTGCTACCACAACTAATGCCATTACTAGAATCATGAAATAAAATTCGCTGTATCATAACATGAATGTCATCTCTGCTTATATATCTAACAGAAGCAATAAGCAATCCATTGAAGGATCGACATATAGGAATTTTATTGTGACTACTCAGTTTTATTTTTTATATATATATATATATATATATATATTTTTACCTGCTATAGATATCCATAAATATGCGGGATACCACACCCTGTAAATAAAGGAAAGCGATAAGTGATACGGTATAGCACGGTGAACTATAGTATGAAAAAGACGGCCTAGTTACGGCTGGAGTTTTATTTGCTTTAACGACACAAAAGAGACGGCAACAGTGACTTCAACAATATGTTCAGCAATAAAAAAAAATATTATGTCTAATTCATTGCAAGTTATAGAGATGAATAACAAAACAGTAACCAAAAACTGAAGACCCACTCTATTAAATCTCAGACATGCCAAGAAAAACAAAAAACATCGAACTCCCTTCTTGACCATGTACCACGTACAAGAGGTAGTTTCAAATACTAGTGTAGTTTGTTCAACGGTGGTGCCCCAGTATGACCGCAGTTTTCGAGCTGAAACATTTTTAAGGATTTAAGGATTTATACATACATATATATATATATATACATACATACATACACACATACATAAATATGAAATATTGACCATGTAATTCTAGCTGAAGAGGTCTAATCAAATTTACGAAAACAAGTGCATTTAAAGAGTCCGAAACCTCGGTACAAGTCTGTTAGATTCTGGGATGTCCATTAATCTACAGTTCTTACTAGAGGTAAGACGAAATTTTCTACGTTTGCTGCCGTCATACGTCTTTGCAAGTATATACAGTGAAGATTAACTATAGTGTCGGAAATTTATCGACTGCTATTTCCTGTAAACATTGGTGCCTTGATGTACCACTACTCTATATTTATGTGCATATAAATATATATATATATATATATATATATATATATATATGTGTGTGTGTTTGTGTGTGTGTGTGTGTATGCGCGTATATATGTGTGTGCGTGAGAACTTCTCTATAAAATGTATATGCATGCGCATTTATCGACATATGTACTTATGTGTATATGTGTCTACGTATGTACAGTGGGCATGGCATAGATATTCTATGCATCCGAACATGTCAATGTATTTTGTTGTCCGGAAAGTTCGTGCCGATTTATAGTAGCTTACATTTCGACTTATTTTAGAACATGATTGATTCTATAAAATAGGATTTGACTTACACCTCCATTTAAAGCACAGTTTAAGCTATCTTTTCGTGGAAAAAGATTTATGTTCCTATAACCTGTGTTAATTCTGTAACCCTTTAAAATGGAAGATAAGGAAGTACATTTTCAGCACTTAATGCTTTGGGAACCAGACAAAAATTGCTGCAGCTCGGCTGGGATGTGTTACACCACACTCTATATTCACCAGATATTCCTCCGTCGGATTTCCACTTATCCAGGTCTCTGCAGAATAGTCTTAATGGTAAAAATTATAATTCTTTGGATGACGTAAAATGACACCTTGATCAATTCTTTGCCATGAAACCACCTCATTTCTGGAAAGAGAATATTGTCAAGTTAAAGGAAAGATGGAGACGCATTGTGCAACAAAATGGTTCATATTTGGTTGATTAAGAATGCAATGGCAAGAATATATTGACCTTTTTCTTTGCTTTAAAAGTCGGCACGAACTTTCCGGACAACCGAATATATTCATATATAGTAATTATGAACATATAGGCGCAGGAGTGGGTGTGTGATAAGTAGCTTGTTTACCAACCACATATGAGGAATATTTGAAGTATCTATTCTTCAGAGACGATTCCAATCACAACGTGACTCTAGAACAAGACCGAACCAGTGTGGTTTCCGCCCAAATCGAGGCTGCACCGATCGAATCTTCATCCTAAGACGGATCCTCGAACACTGTTCGTGCTTTCAGCAAAAAACAGTCATCTCCTTTGTTGATTTTGCTGCTGCATTCGACTCCGTCGATCGTGACATCCTCTGGAAGGTCATGCAGGCAGATGGTATCCCACCTAAACTTCTCAATCTTATCACAGCTTATTACTGCTCAACAAGATCCCGCGTATGCGTGTATGGTGAAGTATCGGAGCCCTTCGAAATAGGGTCTGGCGTTCGGCAAGGATGTGTTCTTTCGCCAACTCTTTCCAATTACTCCATCGACTGGATCACCACAAATGCATTAAGGGCGTTCCCCGGTATCACTGTAGGTCACAACTTTTCCGTCAAGGATCTAGACTACGCAGATGACATTGCGATACTTGGCGAAACATTTACTGACTTCCAGTTTGCTATCAATGAGCTCCAGCGTATTGCATCGCAGATTGATATGAAAGTCAATGCTTCGAAGACCAAAATCCTCACAGCTGGCTTTGCCCCACCAGACAAAACACCCATTGTCCTCAGTGGTGATATTCTTGAAGAGGTTGAAAGTTTCAAATACCTTGGCGCCATCATTACAGCTACAGGTCAAGGTGAGGCTGACATTAAAACACGAATCGACCTCGCTCGCCAAGCCTTCAACCGACTCAGTGCACGACTCTGGTCAAGATCTGAGATCCGACGCACCACCAAAGTACGGATCTACCAAGCACTAGTGCAAACGATTCTCCTTTGCAGCAGCGAGTTATGGCTAACGAGGGTGGAAGATATTAAGCGACTAGAATCCTTCGATCACCTCTGTCTACACCGCATCCTTCTTGTCCGATGACATCACTTTGTCTCCAACATTCGGTGCGACACCATTGCAGAATCACCTCCCTCCGACAAGTCATCCTAATGAGACGTCTGCTTTGGCTGGGTCATGCCCTCCGTCGTCAACCAGGAGAATTCATCTACGAAACAATTGCCCCAGCTCCCCTTCAGGGTTGGCGAAAGCGATGTGGTGGACAACGGAAAACCTGGCTGATAACAGTCAAGGCTGATCTAGAACACAACCTAGGTTCCTATATCTACGGCGTTCGCCGCTGGAATAAGGAGTGGTTGGAAATCACGCGGTCGTTAGCCTCAAATCGCCAGGCCTGGTCGGCGTTTGTGAGAGATGCAGCATTGAGGATGAATGAAGCCAGCCCAGCCCATCCCGGGTGAATGCTGTCAAGTCAGTCAGTCAGCCACATAGTTCCGGGTTCAGTCTCACTGCGTGGCACCTTGGGCAAATGCCTTCTACTTTAGCCTCGGACCGACCAACACCTTGTGAGTGGATTAGGTAGACGGAAACTGAAAGACGCCTGTCGTATATATATGTATATATATATATATATATATATATATATATATATATATATATATACACACACACACACACACATCGCTTGACAACTAATGCTGGTGTGTTTACGTCCTCATCACTTAGCGGTTAGGCAAAAGATACCGATAGATTAAGTACTAGGCTTACAAAGAAAAAGTCCTGGTGTCGATTTCCTCGACTAAAGGCGCTGTTCCAGCATGGCCGCAGTCAAAATAACTGAAACAAGTAAAAGAGAGTAAAAGAGAGAAATCTTGAAACATAACATTCACAGATTTCAGCTTAACTCGAACCTGCGAATATGATTACGGATATGCACCACTACGGTCGAGCACATGGTTTTTATGTTTTATGTATATGTAGAAATATCTGGCTATTAACTCGTATACATCACACTCACTCAGATTTGGCTGCGTCTGTCCTAATGAAACGACAACTGATAACGAAATACCTATATAAACACATACCGATGCATGTCTGTACATATATACATAATTATGCTCGACATTTCACGAAGATCATGAGGTGCAACACCCATCCCCCACCCGCACATATTCTCAACAATCTTCTGCTCTCTCTCTTTCTCCTTATTTCTCACACGCTCTCACTTTAGCTTCAATATTTTCTTGACATATTTCTTCCATGCTAGAAGCAAATGAATTATTTACATCACGTTTAAAAATCATGACTTTTTTTCTAGATGAAAAACCGGAAATTTTCGCTAAAACAAAAACACACAAAATATAATATATAACCAAAAACAAAAATATCAATTCCCATATATTTTCATCATTTTCTTTTTCTTTCTCCTACATTTCATTTCTCTAAAAATGTAACATAAAATTTATTAATGGTCGTGCTGAAAATATAATTTTTAAACTTTTTTGTTTATAGTTATATTTCCTATTATTTTCTAATTAGATAACGCTTCAAACATTCCATATCAATTATCATTTAACTTACAACATTTTTCTGTAACATAAATTTATGTATTTATGTCTAATAAAATATAAGGAAAAAAATGCATGCTGATATATGACTTTGATAAATTTTAAAATGATATTTCATATACGCCTCTATTTAAATGCAACACATATGATTTTAAGAACCATTTGTTAATTATTAAATTAATTTAGTCAGGTTACATTACATTCCTAAATATAATTTACATAAATTTCCGCTAATTAAAATTTAAATAAATTATTTTAAAAAATATTAGAATGACTAATTCTAGTAATTAATTCTTAAAAAGAAATAAATTGTGACAGGTAAAATATGGTGAGCGACTGGCTTGCATTTCCGCTCTTTTACTGTTAACCATCGTTTCAACCATACAGACTAAATGGAAATTTCACCGTCTCCATTCCAGCATTTATATCCCTCTCCAGGTGTGTGTTATCATTAGTGTGAATGTATGTATGCATGCAGGCAGGCAATTATGTATATATGTATGTATATAGAAGTTGTCCAGGCTACATTTGAACTTTTTCAGGAGCAGCTTGCTGTATTGGTAAAGAGCCAAAGGCGTGTCCGCATCCCGGGGTTCATCTCCAGTCTTTGAACACGGCTTTAGGCACGATTACGACATCTACGTGAAGCTGCTGGAGACTTTCATCATTGGTTACCGAAGGTTGCCGCAGGAACCTCATATACGTGGCTGTTGGTATTATTTCATTGACAGCCCATCGATACAATCAGAAGTGAGTCGTCGAATTATTATAACTTCAATGAACGCAATATCTAGCCTCCAATGGATTAGTAAATATGCACAGGAATGCGAAAGACATCAACAAGACTTCTTGCAACTACAAAACCGAGCAGAAAACTAACATCAATTGCGTGTCCGATGATCTTCCTAGGGACAGAGTGAGAAAATCATAGAGAAGAATACGCAGCCGTCTTCAGGACGTGGTGGAATCTTAGGTCAGCTTCCTTGAGTAGATTGTCATCTTGCAGCCATAATCTTGTTGTTATTTTTCTTTTGATTTTGCTAAAATATATTTATTTTGGGTGGGGTATAGCGCTTAATCTACTTTCTTATTAAAATGTCAAATTTACCCAGACATTCTTGTATGAATATTTTGCAGCGACGTACATATTTTACGATTATGAATAGAAGGCAATCAGTGTTTCCATTAATTCCATTGATTGAAAAAATTTGATTGTCTTCAGGTATTTGTCATGAATTGTGCGCTCTTATGTTTTTACCTGTTTATGTATACGACATTTAGCAGAAAAAATAAATGAAATGTTCCCTTTATAGTCTTGGGTAAAATATAAAAAGATGGTTTTCATAAAAAAAGATATTTAGGAGACAATGTTTCAGATGGTCTTTGCCATTTTGAATCTATATCAGTGTGTGCGTGTGTGAGTCGGTGTATGTATGTATGTATGTATGTATGTATGTATGTATGTATGTATGTATGTGTGTGCCTGTCTATCACTATGTATGTATGTATTTATGCATGGGTTAGAGGTAACCCAAAGTGTGTATGAAGTTTTCGGAGGGTTGGTTAGAGACGAAAGACAAGAATTACAAATATTTTCCAGTGTGGATAATTTGTTGAGTGGATGTGATAGGATATTTTAGCAATTTTATCCTCGTCTTCTCAGAGGATGTTTAGCAATAGAATTCAACAAATTGCTTGTAAAAGGTTTTAAATATGTGTACGCGTGCGTGAGCTCGTAGAGTGTTACTTATGCCTGAGTTAGTTTTCAGCTAATTGTAGTTAGCAATAATATATATCGTGTGTGTATATATTGAATAAATTTTTGGTATTCAGAAGACCCATTCTCTTTATAAGTGTTCAAGAAATTTCACACTACCTTGGCTTTGTTGTGTGATTTCATTTAATATATATATGTGCTGGAACAAAAACAACTGCAGCGTGGAAGGTGTTTACAAGCCATTTAAAAACACAGAAAATCCGTAAGATTCACCTACACATATAGATTTAATTTGCCAAAATATTTTCGTCGCGTTGAGACTGCGACCTCTTACCTGATGAAATACCATGCTGCACGGTATTTTCTCAGTGAACTGGTTGCGGTCTCAAAGCGGCGAAAATATATTGGCAAATTAAATTTAGATGTTGAAGAATATCTCACGATTTTTCTGTTTTTGAATGGCTCGTAAATACCTTCCTCGCTGCAATTGCTTTTGTTGCACCACACGATCACAGATCAGGCCACTTGCTATGCAAGTACATCTCCGCAATATATATGTGTGCGTGTGTGTATGTATGTATGGATGTATGGATGCATGTATATATGTACGTATTATGTACGTACGTACGTACGTATGTATGTATGTATGTATGTATGTATGTATGTATGTATGTATGTATGTATGTATGTATGTATGTATGTATGTATGTATGTATGTATGTATGGGTGTGGCACTCGATGAGGGTTCTAGTTGATCTGATCACTGGAGCAGCCTACTCGTGAAATTAACGTGTAAGTGGCTGAGTATTCCACGAACACGAGGAGATTCGGCGTAACACAGAGTGTGACAAGGCTGGCCTTTTAAAATACATGTACAACAGAAAGAACGAGTGAGAGAAAATTGTGGTGAAAGAGTAGAGCAGGGTTCGCCACCACCTCCTGTCAGAGCCTCGTGGACCTTTAGGGGTTTTGGCGCAATAAACGCTCACAACGCCAGCTCTGGGAACGGAAACCGCAATCCTACGACTGCAAGACCTCTGCCCTAACCACTGGGCCATTTTGGCTCCACTGTATGAATGCATGTATGTATGTATGTGTGTATGTATGTATGTATGTATGTATGTATGTATGTATGTATGTATGTATGTATGTATGTATGTATGTAACATAGCGAACTGTTCTATGATAGAAAAATCCAATGAAAATGCTCCTCCATCTACTGAGAGCATAAATATTATTTATTTAAGGGATACAATACATGAATTGTCGCCCCCGTCGATTTCCAGAGCATTTTAGATACAAAATAATAAGAGAGAAAAAGGAAAAAATAAAAAAAAAAATTCAAGAGTGGGAGAAACTGCTTCTGTTTGCGTTATATGCGAAAATCTAATTTCGGTCCAAGTTTGGATTTTGCTATGAAGTCACAAATAGTCCATGAATGATTTTGATCCTGCCTGAGACCGCGAAAATGTGAATGTATTGCGTTGGTGCATAAATATTGTGGGGTTTTTTCAACAAATTTTATTCAACAAAAACAATAACATCTAACAAAAACATCTTTAAATATTTATTCCGGTTTCGGATGGTATTCACCATCTACTTCAATTACTGCTTCCCATTTGCTTGGCAGACGGTCAGACTGTCATTTAAATATGTTTTTGTTAAATATCGTTATTGTATTTACTCTTTACTCTTTACTCTTTTACTTGTTTCAGTCATTTGACTGCGGCCATGCTGGAGCACCGCCTTTAGTCGAGCAAATCGACCCCGGGACTTATTCTTTGTAAGCCCAGTACTTATTATATCGGTCTCTTTTGCCGAACCGCTAAGTGACGTGGACGTAAACACACCAGCATCGGTTGTCAAGCAATGCTAGGGGGACAAACACAGACACACAAACACATACACACACATATACACACACACACATATATATATATATATATATATATATATATATATATATATATATATATATATACATATATACGACAGGCTTCTTTTAGTTTCCTTCTACCAATTCCACTCACAAGGCATTGGTCGACCCGGGGCTTTAGCAGAAGACACTTGCCCAAGATGCCACGCAGTGGGACTGAACCCGGAACCATGTGGTTGGTTAGCAAGCTACTTACTACACAGCCACAAATATTATTGAAATAAAATAAGCCGCAATAATTATGCACCAACCCATTAGAATATGTTTTTATTGATCTGCTTCTACAACTGAAACCGTTTTAATGCTTCATAACGCATTTTCCGCCAAGCAGGTCGATCCGACCAATAACTTTCCCAAGATGTCAAATTTAGTTGTAGAGATTTTGGGGATTCTTTTAATGATTATCCTTATAACTAAGGACGGGATGTCATTTACTGCAGTATCCCCTTATTTGTTATGCATACAAAAGATTTTTCGGAATACGGTCACCTTTCATTCGAAATACATGCATTATATATCTGCCTTAATTAATACTGGAGATATCCACATTTCTTTAACTTTTTGACATTTGATACATCATGTTGCCGTTTTATTTTGCAGAGATTGTGCAGACAGTACAAGCGCATCGGTGGGTAAGTGAATGTAATCGGTAAGGATATTGTCGCGAATAATAATAATTATAATAATAATAATAATGATAATAATAATAATAATAATAATAATAATAATAATAATAATAACGATTATAATAATAATAATAATAATAATAATAATAATAATAATAATAATAATAATAATAATAATAATAATAATAATGATAATAATGATAATAATAATAATAATAATAATAATGGTAATAATAATCGAAATTATATCTTTATCAGCAAAGATCAAGAAAATACTGCTGTTCATCAATTCATCATATACTAGTAAAATAATGATAATCTATTGTAAATTTTGGCGCAACGGCGGCAATTTTTAAGGGAGAAATCAAGTCGAATACAACGATCCCCGTTCCTGGCCCTTATTTATTTTATCGATCATAAAAAGATGAACGAAATTTTCACACTGATGGAATCTGAATTCAGAGTGTAATGGTTTCGAAGAAACACGGTTAAACACACTTTCTAACGCACAAGTTCATAATTCGACAAACATGGACAGCTCTTATTCTAATAAGGTGCCATTATCTTTACTGGCACCTCGTCTTTCTTTCTCTTATATTTGCCTTTTTCCATATTTCCCAGGAAAAGCCTTAAATCATTTAACTCACAAACTATTGTATTATTTTTGACCGCTTTTTTCTTCTTCTTTCTCTCTATCATTCCTCTTATTTTCTCCAATGCTGAAGCATGTTTTTGTTGTTTGTGTGTCTTTCATTGCCTATTAGTTTATTAGTGGGCGTGTATATCAGCGAGTAAGGGTAAAATTATTTATATATTAAACATGCAAATACACTACAGTTTTTCACCGTCCTCACTTAAACATGATATAAATAAATAAAACTAACAACAGAAATAATCATATTTTAGAATATAAATATTTGACAATATGTTGATATCATTAAAAGATGGCCTCACACTACTCCCGTATAATTTACTTTATAGAAATATTCATTTGAAAAACTGAAACTATATTTTGTAACAAACATTTCATCAACTCTTTCTCGTTCTGTCCATCACTCTTCCTCTCTCTTTCCCTCTATCTCTCTCTTTCTCTCTCTGTCTCTCTCCCTCCCTCTCTCTCAATGAGTCAAATTATATTTTTATTCACACAATGCTTTAAAGCGATGAATTTCAAAAGTGAAACTGCAACTCTAATACCTTTCTTAAACATCCATGGATAAAAGAAATAGTCATTTATTCCATTCATCAAAGGGGCAATTATTATAATGGAGAAAAAAATTATGAGAAAAAAAAGAAGACGACATATATTGAAATAATTGAAGATATTCAGTAGAAATTTGTTAGAACCACAACTTAGGAATGAAGAAGGTTAGAGGGGAGGAGAAATTGTTTTGAATTAAAACCTCTATAATCAATATAGCATTTGTTATCGTTCTCGGAATATTTTCAGAGAAAATTACTAAGAAAAAATGTCTGGCGATCTGCACAACATCAGTAGAAATCTGTAATATATTTTAATACTAGAAAATTCCTAAACGAAACATATGAAAAATAAACGAATGTAAGTTGTGAAATAGCATTGAAATATCTGCAATTGAAAGCAAAATTTCAATGACGTGTTGTACAAAATTAACAATGCAGTATATGTGCCTTTGACTTCTACATTCTTAGGCTTCGCAATGCGAATGTTAACAAGGATCGCAAAGAACAATGTTCGCTATTTTCTTCAATTCTATGAAATATTCTATAGAAATATTCTTGTCATTAATTTTCTTATAATAAATAACATGAATAAAATTCATGTTTGCTCTTTCGCATGCAATTTACTTTTTCGCTTTTTCTTCTGCATTTTCGAAAATTCAAGTTCTCTGATGTCTATTTCGAAGCATTCTGAATGAGCTATAATCTCTTACACGTATTTCTTTGGTATTATATATAATTTGCCAAAACATAAAGTGTAATTTTGACTTACGAAAGAGAATAGTGTGAAAAGATGTAAAATAGAAGTTTGGTACCATTTATACTTTATTTAGCTATTCAATACGTTTTTATCTCGGGCTTACACACTTAGAGCATCTTTTGATTCTGTCACCAATTGCCAAGAATTTCTGTTTTTCTACAAAGAACCACTTCAATTACTTGCAGAAGTTTATCGAGATAGTAATATCAGTGGCATAAAGCAACCTTGTTTTTGCGAAGTGAGAGGTACATCTATGCTAGGAATAAAATGTTTTGCATGCTCTGTTTCTGGATCTCAGATGCTACTATCTACAGCATGAATATATTATGCATAACATATACGCCATACATGTGTGTATATACGTGTATGTGTGAGTGAATGAGTGTATTACACATTCGCTAGCTTTCTTACAAAAGTGTCTAATTCACTTAGCTTAGACATTTTGGGGGACAACCAGATCGAACCATCTCAAGTGTAACTGTCCGAAATGGTCGTAACTTCGTACTTGACTGATGAAATAAAGCCAATAATGACCCGTCCTTTTTTTGCCTGTCCTTCTAATTGTTGTTTCACATTTCCGCCTTTGTATCGTCTATCTGTCTGAATGTTTTAATGTCCTCTATTGCATTTTTGTTCCATTATATATATATATATATATATATATATATATATATATATAATATATATATATATATATATATATATATATATACCTACTCGTATATTCACATATGCTGAAGCAACAAATTTCTTACAAACCTTGAGAAATATACCCAAACAATGAATATATGACCTATATTCACGGATAACATAAAAATAATATATATATATATATATACATATATAAAATGTGAAATGATAGTAACTTAGATATTTCTTATTCTATGCATCTGGAGGTTTGTAACAGGCTAAAAAATAGTACTTTTGAAACTTTTGGTAGCTATGTCCAGGACGTGTCGCGTAGGGACATCGACGGATGTGAGAATGGTTTTAATGGCTACAAATTTCAAGATGCCGGTTCGTCTTAGTTTGCAATTGGCGATATTTCGGAGTTTAAAACTTATGGCGGATAATCATACTAGTGCTTCTGTTCTAATGAGCTGTATTATATACGTACGAGTAAATTTCACGTGATTATGATACATATTCAGTAAATTTGTGGAATACATTCAAAGCAGTTGCACGTAGATGAGTGGAAAGGACTTGCGGAAATGCTGATTAATCCAGTTAAACTTCTCGTTTCAGCTCTGATTGTGCTTAATTTTGGGTTTGAATTTATCATATTCATTAAACTATGGAGAAAGCCACTCAAGGGATGTTCATCATTATAATGTGGTCAGCCATTATTAAACATCTCTCTCTCCCTTCCCCTCACTCTCTTCCCCTCTCTCTCTCCCCTCTCTCCCTCTTTCTCTCTTTGAACTGATCAGTTGGAAACTTTTCTGCTGACTCTCGTGAGTAGATTACTAATTGTAGCTGTCTCTGTTTGGAATTTCTACGGATAACGGGAACAGAAAATTTTCCTCTTTTGACTTTCTATAACCTTAGTACTAGATTATCTCATTGACTTACAACATATAGTTAAACGGAATTTACTACGTTATCGTTAATATTTCATGTAGGGAGATTTCTTGAAATCTTCATGAGATTCTTCGTGATCTTTACCATGCTGTAGCCCCTTTACAAAGAATAAGTCCCGGGGTCAACGAAAGATACAAAACTTAATGAAACGTGTGATAAGAGCGCAATCGTGTCGGTAAATCAGAACAAGGGACAACTTCCATATCGATTTATTTGAAATGACGACGAACAAAAACGACACCTTAGAGATTTCAGCATGTTCCTAATAACAGGATTGCTACTTATGTATATTTATCACTGAAATCACGAGCTTTCCTGTTTCTTGGACTCTGATATGAAACATCCCATTTTCTGTCTGCGTAATGTCAAGTATGGTGGTAAAAACAACGGTGCTGTAACTTCATTGATTGAAGTTTACAGCCAGTCTCATATCACAATTTACTATAAAGAGAAGGTTTCTACATGCGTAGATTATTTCATTCCTGTAGGAGATAATTTGCTAGCGCCCAGGATTTGACAACACGGAAATTATTTCATTCGTGATATATTGAATGACGTTCTGGCAAGGAAGAGCAAACGACCAACCCATTTTAGGAGCCAAGATCACCTCATCACCTGCTGCTAAAGTAATTCCGTGTTGCGATCTCCAAATTCTACTTCTGTTTTTAGTGAAGGTGTTTGTAAAAATGTTTCGCGACGCGAGGTTTCATATTTTATTTTCGTCACAAATGATTTTCTTTCACGACACGAACCTATACATTGAGTCATTCTTTAAGTCGTTGCATGTAAATAGCTTACAACGCAAGGACGGGGTTAAAGGTGTTGCGTTCATTACTTTTGCGCTATATTTATCACTTATTCAGATAAAATCCTAAAGTCGATCTCGGCGGAATTTGAACTCAGAACGTAACGGCAGACGAAATACCGCTAAGCATTCCACCCGGCGTGCTAAAGTTGCTCTCAGCCCGCCGCCGCGAAATACAGAGTATACTGAGAATGGAAAAAACAACCTTGTGCTTAAATGGCAGACTGTACATAATTTCCATTTATATATCTTTCAATTAAATTAGATGGAAATAAAAATGGCAAATTTTTTTTGTCTTCCCGACATGTAAAAGAGCATATTTATTCAGGAAAAAAAAATCAGTTAAGTACCTGCATTAATGAGACAATTTGATATTAACTAGAACTATATTGCAAATATTACAGTCAATTTTAGAAATTCAGCTTTCGTGCGAGTTGGGAAATATTTTATTACCGTTGCCTTCCCAGAGATTCAATTTATATGTCATATACATGATAAAGCTCCAATGTAAACAAAAATTTTCAATGTAATATAAATGAATATAGTTTCCCGTACATCCACGACCTTTACTTTCCATTATATTGACTTCCACTATAAACACATAAGCTTACATGTGTCGTAGCACAATGCAAAATGTGCGTACCATTTTTATTTTTGCTGTCTTAGATGAATGTATGAGTATTTCAGAATACGTTTGTTTGTCTGTCTGTCTCTCCCTCCCTCTCTCTCTCCCCCTCTCTCTCTCTCTCTCTCTCTCTTAGTAGTTTATGAAAATTTGAGTTACAGGGAGCTAAAAAAATATGTTTTGGGTAATACATACATACATACAAATATATATATACATACATACACACACACATACATACATACATATATATATACTCTTTTACTCTTTTACTTGTTTCAGTTATTTGACTGCGGCCATGCTGGAGCACCGCCTTTAGTCGAGCAAATCGACCCCGGGACTTATTCTTTGTAAGCCCAGTACTTATTCTATCGGTCTCTTTTGCCGAACCGCTAAGTGACGG